>NW_006921621.1:14683123-14723955 GCF_000298275.1 Orycteropus afer afer
AAAAAAAAAAAAAAAAAAGCATCTCAGAGATGAGAAGAGCCTTGAAGATCAGTACTTACCACTCCTAGGTTAACTTACAACCTAGGAAACTTAGGCCCAGAGAGGTACAGGGGCTTGCCCAAGTTCCCACGTGGAGAGGAGTGTACCAGGAACCAACCTGAGGCTCCTAATTTCCAGTCTAGTGCAACTACCCCTTAATAATACTAAGTTACTTACTATTTGCAAGCTGTATGCTGAGAGCTGTATAGGTCTTAACTCACACTCCCCTTTATATCCTTAGAGGTTTGTTGTTGTCAGGTGCTGTGCAGTTGATTCTGACTCACAACTACCTTATAGGACAGAGTAGAACTGCCCCCATAGGATTTCTTAGGCTGAAATCTACCAGAGCAGATTGCCAGGCCTTTTCTCCCATGGAGCAGCTGGTGGGTTCAAACTGCCAACCTTTCAGTTAACAGCTGAGCACCTAACAATTGTGTCACGGGGCTCCTAAAAGTAGGAACAGGTATTATCTCCCATTATGCAGATGAGGAAACTGAGGCCCAGAAAGGCCAAGAAACTTGCCTAGGTTAATAGTAAGTGTGTTGCATAGCTGGGAGTCACACCCAGGGAACTGGCTCTAGATCCTGTAAATGTAATGTCTGGTTCACAGTTGTCTTCTCAGTTCACATCTTGGTATGAGGCCTGAAGCCTGAGGTTGGAGCTATGTATCTCTGAGGTTGCAGGAGATGGACACTACCAATTCCAGGACACAGAGCAGCTCTGCAGCTGTGCTGTGTCAGATGTCTGAGCTCAGCGTAGAGAGCCTTCAAAGCCAAGAAATGGGTCTCCCCCAGGTCCCTCACAACTCGCCACACGGTTTGGGTATAGAACAGGTCCCCACTCTGCCACAGCCATCTCGACCCACATCTGGAGGACCCAGAGCAGGCAGGTAGAACTGGTTGCACCTGAGTGCCTACTCAGCCAGCCCACATTGTAGGCATAGCTGCCACTGGGTGGTCGGCTAAGCCTCAACTCTGCTGGGCCCTAACCCCTCTACCTCTCTCCAGCCCTCCCATGGTGATACAAGAAGACACCAGGTAGCAGGAAGGAAGTGACTCCACAAGCCCAGAGTCCATGTGCAAGCACTAACCTAGGCATAACATGAAGTACAATAAGGGCCATGTCTTTTCATCATCTTATCTCCAGTCCTCTGGCACAGTACCTGTCTGCCAAAGACACTCAATACCTGTTGAATGAGAAGTGAGAAATACAAAGATCAATGAGGCATAGACCTGCCCTCCGAGAGGTAGAAATCTGATGGGGAAATCAGTTATGTAGACCATTAACTGTAACATAAGGCAGACAAAATACAGAAGGAGTTCAATGAAAGGGGAGATGAATTCCAATGAGAAGGGGGAGGAAGGCTTCATGGAAGAGGCAGCATTTGAACTAGGTGAAAGGAAAATTAGAAGTCATCAAAAAGGAAACGGAACAAAGATAAAGATCGATATCCTAGGCATTAATGAGCTGAAATGGACTATTACTGGCCATTTTGAATCGTACAATCATATGATCTACTATGAGAAGAATGAAGAAGAACTGGCATCACATTTATCGTCAGAAAGAACGTTTCAAGATCTGTAAGTACAACACTGTCAGTGATAGGATAATACCCATGCACCTACAAAGAAGACCAGTTAACATGACTATTATAAAAATTTAATCACCAACCACTAATGCCAAAGAAGATGGAATTGCAGGTTTTTACCAACTTCTGCAGTCTGAAATTGATCAAACATGCAATCAAGGTGCATTGATAATTGCTGGTGATTGGAATGTGAAAATTGGAAACAAAGAAGGATAACCAAAAACCAAACTCATTGCCATTGAGTCGATTCTGACTCATAGCAACCCCATTGGGTTTCTGAGGCAGTAAACCTTTACAGATGTAGAGTGCCCCATCTTCTTTCCGCAGAGAGGTTGGTAGGTTTAAATACCTTAGGCACCACACCACCAGAACTCCTTAAAAGAAGGTTGTTTGTTGTTATATGCCGTCGAGTCGGCCCTGACTCATAGCGACCCCTCCTTGGGTTTCCGAGGCAGTATCACTACAGAAGTAGGATTGCCCAACCTTCTTTCCGAGGAGTGGCTGGTGGGTTTGAACCGCCAGCCTTCTGGTTAGCAGTCAAGTGCCTTAAAAGAAGATTAGGTAGCTAAAAAATATGGCTTTGGTGACAGAACAAAGCAGACATTACATGATAGAATTTTGCAAGACCAAAGACCTATTTATTGAAAATACCTGTTTTCAACAGCATAAACAGCTAGTATCCACGTGGAGCTTACCAGATGGAACACACAGGAACTATATCTGTAGAAAGAGACAATGGAGAAGCTCAATCTCCTCAGTCAGAACAAGGCCAGAGGCCAACTGCATAATACACAATCCATTGCTCATATGCAAGTTCAAGTTGAAGGTGAAGAAAATTAAAACAAGTCCACAAGAACCAAAGTACAACCTTGAGTATACCCCACCTAAATTTAGAGACTGGCTCAAGAATAGATTTGATGAACTGAACACTAATGACTGAAGACCAGACAAGTTGTGGGATGACATCAAGGACATCACACATGAAGAAAGCAACCAAAACAAACAAACCTACCACCATCAAGTTTATTCCAACTCATAACAATGCTTTAGGACAATGTAGAACTGTCCCACAGGTTTTCCAAGGCTGTAAATCTTTACAGAAGCAAACTGCTTCATCTTTCTCCCATGGAGCAGCTCATAGGTTCAAACTGCTGACATTTTGGTTAGCAGCCAAACGCTTTAACCACTGCACCAACAGATATTCCTGAAGAAAGCAAAAGGTCATTAAAAGACAGGAAAGAAAGAAAAGACCAAAATGGATATAAGAGACTCTGAAATTTGTTCTTGAATGTACAGTAGCTAAAGCAAATGAAAAAAAATGATTATGTAAAAGAATTGATGATTTCAAAGGGTGGCTTGAGAAGACAAAGTAAAGTATTATAACAAAATGTGCAAAAATCTGGAGTTGGAAAACCAAAAGGGAAGGACACTCTCAACATTTATCAATCTGAAAGAACTGAAGAAACAATTCAAGCCTCGAGTTGCAATATTGAAGGATTCTATGACCAAAATAGGACACTCTGATGATGATGTAGTGCCTAAGGCATTTGACTGCTAACCAGAAGGTTGGAGGTTCAAACCCACCAGCCACTCCATTGAAGGATGTCAATCTACTTCGGTAAAGATTTATTGCTTCAGAAACCCAAAGAGGGTTGCTATGAGTCAGAATCGACTTGTTGGCAGTGAGTTTGGTTTTTTTTGTTTGTTTGTTTGTTTTGGTTTGGTTTGGTTTTGGTTTTTTATTTATGAGCAAAATATCGAAGGATTTAGGAAGCATCAAAAGAAGATAGAAGGAATACAGAGTTACTGTACTATAAAGAATTGGTCAGCATTCAAAAATTTCAGGAGGTAGCATATGATCAAGAACCAACGGTGGGGAAGGAAGAAGTCCAAGCTGCACTGAAGGCATTGGTGAAAAATAAGGCACCAGGAATTGATGAAATACCACTTGAGATGTTTCAACAAATGGATGCCAAGAAATTTGGAAGACAGCTACCTGGCCAACCAACTAGAAGTGATTCATATTTATGCCTATTCCAAAAAAAGGTGATCCAACAGAGTGCAACATTATCAAACAATATCATTATTATAACACACAAGTAAAATTTTCCTAAAGATGAGTCAAAAACAATTGTAGTAGTACATTGACAGGGAACTGCCAGAAATTCAAGCTGGATTCAAAGAGTATGTGGAACAAGGAATATCATTGCTGAAGTCAGATGGATCTTGGCTGCAAGCATAGAATACCAGAAAGATGTTTACCTGTGCTTTATTGACTATGCAAAGGCATTTGACTGTGTGGATCATAATAAATTATGGGAATTCCAGAACACTTAATTGTGTTCATGAAGAATCTGTACACAGACCAAGAGGCAGTCATTCGAACAGAACAAGGGGACACTGCATGGTTTAAAATCAGGAAAGGTGTGTCAGGGTTGTATCTTTTCACCATACTCATTAAATCTATGTAACAATCTGAGAAACAGACTACATGAAGAAAAAAGTGGCATTAGGATTGGAGGAAGACAACTTGTGATACACAGATGACACAACCTTGCTTGTTGAAAGTGAAGAGGACTTGAAGCACTTACTGATAAAGATCAAAGACTACAGTCTTCAGTATGGATTTACACATCCACATAAAGAAAACAAAGATCCTCACAACTAGACCAATAAGCAACATCAAAATAAATGGAGAAAAGATTGAAGTTGTTAAGATTTAATTTTACTTGGATCCACAATCAACGCCCATGGAAGCAGCAGTCAAGAAATCAAACATACTGCTTTGACAAATCTACCACGAAAGAACTTTTTAACATGTTAAAGAGCAAAAGTATAATCTTGAGGACTAAGGTGCACCTGAGCCAAGCCGTGGTATTTTCAGTCATTTCATATGCATGTGAAAGCTGAACAATGAATAAAGAAGACTGAAGAATTGATGCCTTTGAGTTATGGTGTTGGTGAAGAGTTTTTATTATAGCATGGACTGCCAAAAGAACGAACTAATCCATCTTGGAAGAAGTACAGCCACAATGCACCTTAGAAGTGATGACGGCATGACTACATCTCACATACTTTGGACATGCTGTCAGATGAGACCAGTCCCTGGAGAAGGACTTGCTAAAATGGAGGTCAGTGAAAAAGAAGAAGACTCTCAGCAGGATAGATTGACAGTCGCTTCAACAATGAGCTCAAACATAGCAATGACTGTGAGGATGGCGCAGGATCAGCCAGTGTTTTGTTCTGCTGTACATGGGGTCAGTATGAGTCAGAAATGACTTCATGACACCTAACAACAGCAACAATAGTAACAATAATAAAAACAATGATGGTTTATAGTGTTGGATAATTATTGTTGTAACTGGCACACTTCTCAGTGCTTTTCTTGAATTAATTTATCCTACCACCTGGAGGAGATATTAATATACCCATTTTTTCAGATGAGGAAACTGAGGCTCAGACAAGGTGTCTTGCCCCCAGTCACACAGCTATAATAAACAAGCAGAGCCATGATTTGAGCCCAATTCTGACTGAAAGGGATGGGTGGGATTTTTACTTTCATTCTTTTGACATTCAAACATTTGACAAGTATTTATTGAGCCTCTGCTGTGTGCCATATCATCAGAAGTTGTCCTACAGCAGTGATTCAGCAGGACTATAAATAACCTTCACCTAAGGCAGGAAGTGATTTGGGTCATCATAAAAGATATACAGATAGAGTGAGAAAGTGCAAGGCTAGGGTGAGGGAGGCTTCCTAAGGGAGGTGGCCTGTGAGCTAGGCTTTGAAGGATAGATAGGATTTGGACACCTGGAGATGATAGAGGGCATTCCAGGCCAAGGGAACAGATTAAGCAAAGGCACAGAGGCAGGAATGGGAGGGGCCTAGACAGAGAACAAGGAAAGGAGCAATTTGGCTAGACTTGAAGGTTGCAAACTGGCACCCTGGACCACATCCGGCCCTCAGACGTGTTCAGTCTGGCCCACCCGCACTGGCCTGCAAAGCAGTCCTTGAAAAAGGCGCACCCCATCTCCACCGCCAGAAGGTAAACAATGAGGCTGGGGGCAGGGGCAGGCTTTTGAAGTCTTAAATTCCAGAAATGCAACCACCATTGAAAAGCTGAGTAGCACTCCCCTCTCCCTCAATCCAGTTCATTTCCCTTCTCCCCCATTACCTGTATGGCCCCCGTAGGCATTTGAGTTTGAGGACCTGGACTAAAGCCCAGGGCACCAAAGGGGAGCGTGGTGGATAACCACGGGAAGATGCGGTCTGAGCACCAAGCAAAGCCTTGAACACTGGCCTGAAGAATATGGGCTTTATGTCAGCAATAGCTCTATAATTACAGCCTCTCCACCACCAGCAGTAGGGGAAGGCGAGAAGGATGTGTGTGCGTGTGCGTGTGCGTGTGCGCACGCGCACGTGTGTGTGTGTGTGTGTGCACATGCAGATGTGCATACATGTGAGTGTGCTTGCCCACACATGCATGCACGCACGCATCCACACATACACACAGGGGCTAGGGACATACTTCATTGGTGTCAACTGAACTCTGCAGACCTCAAGAGAAATCTACATACATTGTCATGGCCCCCATCCCATCCCGTCCCTGCTGCCTCCATGCCCAGCTGGCAGCTGCCCCACAGGTGGCTGCATCAGGCCTCCCTCTTCTTTATTCTAAAGGGAGTCCCAGAGCCTGGTTCCCCTGCATGGAGGTGTCCCCTGGCCCCCAGGAGGTCCCCAACCCCCAGTGCCAAGCTAGCTGGCTAGAGTGAGAATTCCGGACAGGATTTAGGGCTGGAATTTCCCTCTGGGTGGGCGGGGCTGATCAGGTGAGACTGGTTACAGAGCTGGGGGCGGGGCCGAGTGGAAAAATTTGGTGTCCCAGGCCCTTTCCCCAGTGACTCAGGCCCATAGAGGCTGTGAGTCTGGGGAGGGGATGAGACAGGAACCCACAGAGAAATTTTCCCTTGTCTCTCTGGCTCTGCCCCTGCCCAGCTCTCCTCCCCCATTGTACACACACCCTGTTTGACTGTCTGAGCACTCAGTCCAGCCACTGTTTGCACCAACAGCCATGCAGCCAGCTTCTCTTGGGCCAGGGGCAAAGTGGCAGTCCACCAGAACTTGGGTCTTTCCCACTTCCAGACAGCCAGGGGAGGACTCTGGAAGTTGTCCTTGATGAAGGCCATATGGGACGGGTGAAGTAGGGTTGTTAGGTTTAGCAAATAAAAATACAGGACCCCCATTGTCCCATGCAATATTTGAGCCATACTAAAAAGTTATTCTTATTTATTCTCTCATCTTTAGTCCCAGAGCCAGGGACTCTGAAATTAAAATTTATCTAAGCATCCTGTATTTTTTATGGCAACCCTATGTAGAGGGTAGGGGTGAGGATAGGGAATATGCAAACCACCTCCCACTACTAAGCATACCCATTGCCCAAAACATTCCCCTGCACCCACCCCACATGTCCCCCTACCAGGCTTTACTACATCCCCTTCTGCCTCAGGACCTTTCTCAGGCCTTCCAAGTCCCCAGGCATCAGGCTCTTTCTCCATTGAGGCAGTCTCCATGGTACCACAATCCCCATGCCAGACAGAGAGCTAGCAAGGATATACTAGGGAAATTTTCTGAGACTGATTGTCTATATCTGAAATCTATATCTCCATCCCCTCCCACCTACAGCATCCAGCTTCAAGCTAAAAGGTTTGTAAAGATTGAGAAGGGTTGACATCTCTTTGGAGCTTAGACATCCCTGACTTCCACCATGTTCTGAGTTTCTACCTCATCCTCCCTTCACCAAGGTCTGGTTGAAATAGTATTTCTCTTTCCCTCTCTCCTTCTAAATCCCACATCTCTCCCCAAATATTTGTCTGTGACATGATATTCTGCATCACTGAAAGATTCAAGCCCAGGTCAGGGGCTTTTGTGCAGGGAACAGGGAATCCGGTGAGGATTGGATTCCACCAGCCACCCCTTCATTCACCAAACTGATACTTCTTACAGGCAGACCAATGAAGGCTTTGCTCTCACTGCACTCGCAGTCTGGTGAAACACAGACTATGTTTCTGTGGCAGTGACAGAGGGTCAGAGAGAGATGAGGGAAAGACAAAGAGCCATAACTGCCATAAGGTCTGGTCAGGGAAGGCGATGTCAGGTTTTACAAGACACCTGGCCAGCCACTGTGTCTCAGGTGTGGCTGTGGGGGCTTCTCCTCCTCCTTCTCGGGTTTAAATGGGGCCTCTGTCTTCCCTAGCCTGTGCAGGCTGTCTAGCTCTGATTGTAAGCTCCCCGAGGGCAGGGCCCATGCCTGGCTGCTGTGTCAGATGTTCTTTGGAGATGGAGGTGTTTTGACTCAGGTGTTTTGACAATTGTCTTTTGACAGCAACTGCCTCAGGCCTTGGGGAAAGGATAGGTAGGTGTTGAGAGAACCATCTTGTCCCAGAGACCCATCCTCCCCTTCCTGGAGATTCCCACATCCACCTGTGGGAGAGAGGGCTAGGCAGGGACCCATTGTCCAGACAGAGAGGCCAAGTCCCAATGACTCACCCAATGTCATACTGTCATGGGGGAAGGGTGAATCTGGGAGAAGAAACCAGGGGTCCCAGAGCACACTCCAGGGCACCCAAGCTTCCCTTCTCTACCCACTTATGGCTTGGTCTGCAATGCTAGCCAAGAGGGAGCACTTTAGGGATCTTCTTGCCTTTGATTCTTTCAAGTAAAAGGATCAGAAGTCCAAGGGAAGAGAAGTGTTCTTCTGACCTCCGGACCCCTCCCCATCCAGTCTAGCCTAACCCTTGGAGAGGTTGGAGCAGGGCAGTGCCATAGCTTGGATCCCTACATTCCTGGGTTCTGAGTTTGGCTCAGAGGCCCTCCATCACCTTCACTTCATCTGGGTGCCCAGCTTCCAACTCCACAGTATCCTATCTCCATGCCTTTACACACCCTCCATCTTGGGCCTTGGGCTTGCTCTGAACACTATACTGGCAGAATAGACTATCGAACCTTTATCCAGCTCCAGGCTGGATGGTCCAGTGGTTAGAGCACTATGCTATGACTCAAGGAAGCAGAACCAATCTGGCCACTGCCCCTACTGGGCTCTTCCCACACAAGAGCCTCTACTTTCTTAAGGAACAGCAGGGTTAAGTTATTGAACACAGAGCCTCCCTGAATTTGGTGGAATGGTCCCCTTCCCTTACCCCACACCAGCCACCTCCACAACAAACCTGGACACCTCCAAACAGAGATCCATGGGGGAGAAACAAGGAGGGAGAGTGGAGTGAAAGATCCAAGCAAGTTCCCAATGTTGGAGCTGAAAGACAGTCTAGAGTTACCCCTGCCAGACCCTCAATGGAGAAACTGAGGCTGTAGGGTAAAGGGGAAAAAAAATGGACATCCAAAGCTCAGGGTTCTACTGGTTCAGCCACTGTGTGACCTGGGCAAGCCCCTTCATCTCTGTGCTCGAGCCTTGCTGGTCTAGGGCTCTATTTGAAGCATCTTTTCTGAGTAGCACAGTCCCAGCTTCTGTCTAGGGCAGATCAAGCTGCAGCGAGTCTCCTATGGACGACTCTCCTGACTTCCCTTCCAGGCCCCCAACCCAGCAGGTCCTAGGGACCTCATAGCAGATGAGGAGTGGCAGGTGGGTATCACCTCAGGGAGGGGCAGCAGGGAAGGGAAACTGAGTATGTCCCTGGCCTGCCCCGACCTGTCCCCTGAATCCGGGGAAGGGTGAGAGTGACTGTCAGCTGGGGGAGGGGGCAAGAGGGGCCGGCTGGGGAGGGACAGGGAACCCCCGTCTGGACTTGTCGGGGCAGCAGCCTGGTGCAGCTGTTTCCGGCTGATGAAAGGGCCCTGATTGATACAGCAGCGATGACTGACGCTAACCCCCAAATCCGGGCCCTTCCCCTCCTTCCCAACCTGGGCACACCCAGGGAACTTTAAGGACAATCAAAAGTCCAGGAGACAGGAAAAGAAGTAGGGCTTCTGCTGCCACTGAAGACAATGCCCTAAGGACAGGGTGGATGGGGTTCTGTCTAGTCTTCACTACCCCAGCCCAGTAGGGAAATGGAGGCCCAGCTGGGCCAAGGATCCAAGCCACCCCGAAGAGTGGAGGGAGGTGGCCTCAGCCAGAGCCAAAGAGGGCAGAACCCAGGAAGAGGTACTAGGGGCTTGCTCTCTCCTCCCTCCAACCTGGGTGTGCCTGTGCACATGCTCCAACATCCAGATACATACACCAGGAGATAGGTGTGCAGTCCTGGGGTAAGGGGTGGGAGGAGAGCAGAGATTGTTGTTGAACATTCATTTTATAAACTGTCTAGGCATCTGCCTTTTGCCAAGCCCACATAATAATTGTGCTATTAGATGCCATCCGGTGAGCCTTGATTCATGGCGACTCCACAGAACAAGGAGTTGAAACACTACCTGAGGCTACACCATCCCTATGATTGGTTGGAGATTGGACTGTTGTGATCCATAGAGTTTCTACTGGCTGATTTTCAAAAGTAGATCACCAGGCCTTTCTTCCTACACATAACTAGTATTTATTGAGCGTGTTCTAAAACCGATGCTCATGACCTTACCAAGTCCTCACCACAACCTTATGAGAGAGGTGCTATCATCACCCTCACTTGACAGATAAGGATATAGGGGCCCAGAGTGGTTAAGGAACTTGCCTGCATCCACACAGCGGTCAAAGGTAGATTAGAGAAATGAACTCAGGCTACAGGGCCTGAGGTCTTAGCCACTACACAACACTGGCTACAAGAAACTCATTGTTGCTTCCTTAAGAAGTTGGAAATAGAATTACCATATGATCCAGCAATCCCACAACTAGGTATATATCCTAGAGAAATAAGAGGCATGATGTAAACAGATATCTGCACACCCATGTTCATCCCAGTATCATTTACAATAGCAAAAAGACGGAAACAACCTAAGTGCCCATCAACAGATGAATGGATAAACAAACTATGGTACATTCATATCATGGAATACTATGCAACATTGAAGAATATCAATGAATCTGCAAAACACCTCATAACATAGGTGGACATTATGCTGAGTGAAATTAGCATCAATCACAAAAGGGCAATTATATGAGACCACTCCTGTAAAAAGTTAAGAAAAGGTTAACACACAGAAGAATTATTTGAAGGTTATCAGGGGTGGGAGTGGAAGGGAGGGACAATCACCAGCTAGAGGGAAGACAAGTATTAACTTGGGTGAAGGAAAAGACAATATACAATAAAGGGGCAGGTCAGCACAAAATGATCAAGGCAGTGGAAGAGATAGGGAAAAGCACATGAGTTAAAGGAAACAAAGGTGAATACTATAACATACGCAATCCTGCACTAATAGTAATAACAATAATTTAGGAGTGGATGCATAGACAGACACTCAAGCTGAACAGGGGTGGGAAAGCTAATGTGACTACACCCCTGAATATATATAGATTTGAAAGAAGCTATCACTACCTATATATTTATATGTGCGGCAAATATACTGGTGAATGTAGTAGAGCGTATAGAGCATAAAGTTTTGAAAAGGTTTAGTTGTAATCAAACACCTTGAGGGAATGAGTCACTGGTTATAGAGGCTCAGGACCATAGTCTCAGGAGACACTAAGGTCACTTAGCGTAACACATTCCACAAAAACAATGTTCCACACCCTACTTTGGTGAGTAGCAACTGGGGTCTTAACACCTTGTGCACAGCCATGTAAGGTGCAACTATTGATCTCTCCCTATCCAGAGCAAAGACACAAGGAAAAAATTAGTCCAAAGGGCTAATGGAACATGTGAACCTCAGCCTCCATGACCCTGAGACCAGAAGAAGTAGATGGTGCCCGATGTCCACTGCTGACCACTCTGAAAGAGATCACAAGAAAAGGTCTCAGACTGGGATCTTAAAAGCTTGCAACCAGCCATCTAGATGCAATAGTGGGTCTCTCCTCATCCAGAGCAAAGAAGAATGAAGAAAACCTAATATTCATGAAAACAATTAGTCCTAGTGCCTGGTACACCGTGCGATCTGCAGCCTATATGACTATGAGACCAGAACTAGATGTTGCCCGACTACCACTGTCAACCACTTGGAGGGGGATCTATGCAGGAGATCCTGGATAGAGAGGGAGAACAATGTGAAACAAAACTCAAAATCATTTGGTGACCAAAAAAAAAAGGGGGGGGGGACCAGTTTTGCTAGTCTGATAGAGCCTGGTGGAACCACTGAAACTATGGTCCCTAGCTGCCCTTCAGGCCTGGAATTTAACCCACACCTGTGGCTTCCAGCCAAACAAGACAGGCATGAGTTGAACATTTACCTGAGGTAGGTACACTCCTTGGAGAGGACAATCATGGGAGAAAAAGGGCTGTTTATGCACAGGGAGACAGCTCAGGGGGCAGGAGTGCATGGAGGGATGGACAGAGGGAAGGGTAACTATGGGGAGGTATTGCATTGTGGTGAATTGTGGTCAATGTCATGAGACAAAGTGTATGTGAACTGCTATATGGAAAGTGAATTTGCTCCATAAATTTTCACCCAAATCACAATTAAAAAAGAAAGAAAGAAAAGGTCTCAGATAAAGTGCAGTGAAATGTGGAACAGAACTCAAAATCAAAAAAAAAAAAAAAAGACCAGGCTTACTGGTCTGATGAAGATTGGTAGAACCCCCAAGGTTATTGACCTTAGACATCCTTCAACCTAGGAACTGAACTTAAGCCCTGTGACTTAACTGGCCCCCAAATGACAGATGGACCTATAAAGTGAACAATAATTTCAGGAGGGTCTCCACTCATTACAACAATCAAGCATATGAGACCAAGAGGACAACATTTGCCCAGGGATATAGCTAGAAAGATGAAACAGGATGGGAAGGAAGAACGAAGGGAAGGGGTGGGCACAGGGAGCAAGTGGGAAGAATGCTGTGATAGTGTGGGGATTGCAGTAAATCTCTCAAAATGGAATATGTGTGGATTGTTGAATGGAAACCAATTTACTTTGTAAACTTTCATCCAAATCATGATAAAAAAAAAAAGAAAAGAAAGAAAGAAACTCACGGTGGGGTCAGGGAGACAGCACCAACTTGTAACCAACTTTTAAACAAATAATGACCTTACAAGTGGGAAAGATTTCAAAGAAAGCAAAAAAAAGACGTCCAAGTATCAACAAGTCCTCTAAAAAGGGGCACTGGAGGTGGGGCTAGAAGAGGAGGGGAGGATCAAAAGAGTCTTCCAGGGCAGTAAACATTTGAATTGGAACTGAGTTTTGAAGCACAGAAAATGAATATGCAAAATTATACTTACAGGAAAAGATGTCCAAGATATTTCATTAAGGTTAAAAAGTCACCTAACAAATAGCATGAATGAGCTCATTTTAGTAAATATATGTATATTTGTACACATATAGCTATATACTGGAGCTCTGGTAGCATAGTACCTAAAGCATTTGACTGCTAACCAGAAGGCTAGCAGTTCAAACCCACCAGCCACTCCTCAGAAGGAAGGTTGAGCAATCTATTTCCGTAGTGATATTGCCTCAGAAACCCAAGGAGGAGTCACTATGAGTGGGATCCAACTCGACGGCAGTGAAAGAGAGCTATATATTTATCTGTGTATGTATATGTATACATATAGACGTTGGGTTTTTTCAGGTGCCATCGAGTCAGTTCTGGCTCATAGCAACTTCATGTGACAAGGTAGAACTGCCCCATAGGGTTTCCTAGGCTGTAATCTTTAGGGAAGCAGATCACCAGGTCTTTCTCCTGAGGAGCCGCTGGATGGGTTTGAACCACCAGCCTTTCAATTAGCAGCCAAGCACCTATTCATTGCACCATCAGGACAATGTAAACATTCATGGTTATACTCACAGTACTTTTAACGGTTGTTATCTCCAGTATCTGAAAATATGGGGAGAATTAATGAATTACTGCCAAGGAACATGGAAAAGGGTGGGCACTGCAATGGACCAGGACCCAGAGCCTTCAGGAGCCAGATCAGGGACATAGATTCCAATCTCTGGGTCCCTTTCCCAAAAGTCCAAGAAGTACGGGAAAAGGAAAAAAAGCCAGGGTTCTGCCTTCCCATTTATTCTTTCCAAGTGATCTGTCTGGGGCAGTGTGCAGGTACTAATAATTGTTGTTAGTTGTTAGATGCCATCGAGTAGTTTCCGACTCATAGCAACCCCATGCACAGCAGAACAAAACACTGCCTGATCCCGCGCCAGCTCCACCATCCCTGCTATACTTGAGCCCATCATCACAGCCACTGTGTCAGTCCATCTCATTAAAGGCCTCCCCCTCTTTTGTCAACCCTCCACCCTACCAAGCATGACATCCTTCTCCAGGGAATGGTCCCTTCTGACAACATGACCAAAATAGGTGAGACAAAGTCTGGCCATTCTCGCTTCCAAGGAGCATATTATTTTATAAAAAATAATATGTACTCATGTTTACTAAGCACTTACTATGTGCCAGGCTACGTTTTAAGTTCTTTACATGTATAAAGTCACCTAATCCTTTCAGCAACCATATGAGGTTGTTGTTGTTGTTGTTGTTGTTTGCTGTCAAGTCAGCCCTGACTCATAGCAACCCCTCCTTGGGTTTCCGAGGCAGTATCACTACAGAAGTAGGATTGCCCAACCTTCCTTCCGAGGAGTGGCTGGTGGGTTTGAACCGCCAGCCTTCTGGTGAGCAGTCAAGTGGTAGGTGTGCTATTTCCATTTTTGGAAGAAGAAACTGAGGCACAGAGAGGTTATATCTCTTACCAAAGGTCACACAGCTAGAAAGTGAGCACACAGTCATTGCTCGGCCTTTGTTGGGGATAACAGTGGCTGCCCACCAGTGTGCCTAGGGAATGGTGCTCTCTGGGTCTTGCTCTGGTTGTGCCCTATCCCATGGGTCAACAGTGTTTTATAGGAAGAGGTCTTCTTCCTCTCATGACACACCCTAGCATATACAGTGTGCTATGAGGCACTGTGATTTCTGGAAAGAGTGCCAGAGGTTGGAGAAGGAGGTCTGAGTTTAAGTCTTGCTGTGTGACCTTGGGCAGGTTGCATCACCTCTCCACGCCTCAGTTTCTTCATCTATAAAATGGAAACACACATTGTGCTGGGAGACAGATGTCAGAAGACTTAGTAAGCTAGAAAAGGCTGCCAAAAAAACTAACCAAATTCACTGCCATCAAGTTGATTCCAACTCATAGTGACCCCCTTTAGGTTTCCAAGGCTGTAAGTATTTACAGAAACAGACTGCCTCATCTTTCTTCTGTGGAGTAGCTGGTGGGTTCAAACCACTGACCTTTTGGTTAGCAGCCAAATGCCTTAACAACTACACCACCAGAATTCCTTATAAAAGCATGCCAACCCACCACCATCAAGTCAATTCCAATTCATAGTGACCCCATTGGGTTTCCAAGGCTGTAAATCTTTCCGGAAGTAGATTGCCTCATCTTCTTCCCATGGAGCAAATGGTGGGGTTGAACCATTGACCTTTTGGTTAGCAGCCAAATGCCTTACCCACTACAGCACTAGAGCTCCTTATAAAAGGCTGCAGCACCCTTTAAATGGGACTACCTTCCTCATCATCATGAATCACCATTGTCTTCCTCATGATCATGATGATCATCATCATCTCCAGACCTGGCCTGGTTCCCCCATGAATATGCCAAGCTGGGCTGCAGCCAGGAAGACCCTGGTGACACAGACGAGCCCAGTTCCCCCTCGGGGCAGTTGTCTGGTTTGGCCTCCACTTATCTCATTTCCATTTCCTCTTCTTTACTCTCTAAGAACTGCCACACTCTGGCCCCACCTTCTGTTTCCTCAATTATCTCAACAGCCTCCCCACCAGCCACCCAGCCTCCAGGCTTTCTTTAACCCATCAGCTGATTTGCTTAATATGCAAACCAGAACCTATCATTTCCCTGCCCTCACCCCAAGATCTGACTCTACACTCTTCTTACAAAATGCAAGGCCTTTGGTGATATGGCCCTGGAAAACTCTTTTCCGGTCATCCCATTGCCCCCGATTCATGCACACAGCTTGTAGTTCCTGGGTATAGCATGTTCATTCCTGCCTCTTTGCCTTTGTCTGTGCTGTTCCCTCTGCCCAGCAGGCCTTTTCCGACTTTCTCTCCGAGAAATAAGTGAATGCTTATTCATTTTACTCTTCAGAATAAATATGGCATTATTGTCTTTCCTGGTTATAAAAGAGATAAACATGCTCGTTGTAAAAATGTCAATCAATATAAACTGCGCTAGGAAAAAAAAAAAGGAAATCTTTCCTCTTCCCATAGTTTCAGCAACTGGAGAGTCACTGTTAAAGTACTATGGGTATAAACCAAATGTTTTTGTATGCATGCTATTGTCATTAGCTGCTGTCTGATTCATGATGACCTTATGTACAAAAGAACAAAACATTGCCCAGTCCTGTATCAACCTCATAACTGCCAGCATGTTTGAATCCTTCATTCAGATTACTGTGCCAATCCATCTCACTGAGGGTCTCCCACACCCTTGCTGGCCCTCTACTTAACCAAACATGATGTTGTCTTCCAGCAATTGATCTCTCCTGATGACACGTCCAAGGCAAGTGAATCAGACAGTGTTCAGTTGTGATCCATAAGGTTTTCATTGGCTAACTTTTGAAAGAT
Source organism: Orycteropus afer afer (assembly GCF_000298275.1). Taxonomy (NCBI): domain Eukaryota; kingdom Metazoa; phylum Chordata; class Mammalia; order Tubulidentata; family Orycteropodidae; genus Orycteropus; species Orycteropus afer. The sequence goes on from NW_006921621.1 coordinate 14,699,390, forward strand.
CACCAGGCCTTTCTTCTTAGTATGTCTTCATCTGAAACCTGTCCACCATGGGTGATCCTGCTGGTATTAGAAATACTAGTAACACAGCTTCCAGCAGCGTAACAACATGCAAGTGACCATAGTAAAACAAATTGACAGATGGGTGGTAATTTCTATACATGTAAATACACACATATCTCTATATATGTAGAAATACACCTATATTTACAAATATGAGATCATTCATACTATTTGGTAACCTATTTTTACCCTTAATGAAATATCCTGGACATTTTCCTGTAAGTATAATTTTGCATCCTTGTTTTCTGTCCTTCAAAACATAGTTCCAGTTCAAATGTTTACTGTCCTGGAAGGCTCTTTTGGTCCTCTCCACCTCCAACCCCACCTCCAGTGCGCCTTTTTAGAGGACTCATTGATACTTGGACATCTTGCTTTGCTTTCTTTGATATCTTTCCCACCTATAAAGTCATTATTTGTTTACAAGTTGGCCTCAGTGCTGGGGGCTGGGGCCACCAAGATAATTAAGTCTGGAGTCTGCCCTCAGGGAACTCAAAATGTCATTGACTTACCTTACTCACTTACCTGAAAGGTTGGCAGTTCGAACCCACCCAGTCTCTCCTTATGAGAAACACCTGGCTATTTGCTCTTATAAAGATTACAGACTAGAAAAAAACCCTATAGGGCGGTTCTATGCTGTCTCATGAGATCGTCATGAGTCAAAATCCACTCAGTGGCACCAAACAATAAAAACTCATCTATTCATCCCACACCTACTACAAGCCTTCTCTGGGCCACACACGTACATTCTGTTTCTATCTCCTCCTTCTTTTGGACGCAAAACAATTATTCAAGAAATTACTTCCCAAGAGTTGTTTTGTTTCTGGTCCAGTTCTCATGCTTTCCCCCTGTATCCACCCACTCTCTGCCCACGCACAAAATCACATGGAGAACCTAGACCAAGATCCAGAAAGAATCAATTCTTCCCCACATCTCCCAAGGCTGAAGACCTTCCACTAGTTCCCTGACCCAGGGGGAGGAGAGCAGCAGCAACGGAGTCCTCCACACTCTCTTCCATCCATTCAGTCATTTATTCTTTCAACAAACCAAGTGCCATGTCAGGGCTAGGCCTGTGCTGGGTAATGCAGGGGAACAAAGATGAATGGTCTCAGAGCACTCACTTGAGGGGTCTCCCTTGACTGCGTCATGGGTTTGTTCATTCCATGAATATTTATTGAGCATCTGCCAGTGTCCAGGCACCAGTCCAGACTTTGAGAATGTGAGCAAGAAAGGCAGGGTCCCTGCCCTCATGGAGCTTGCTGTCTAGACAGAGAAATCAACAATGAATAATAAAATTCATAAAAAGAGAACTGTTGTGGTCAAGGCTCTGAGGAAAATAAAATGGAGTGATGTGACAGGGACTAAAGTGAGACAACATGGGCTATTTGAATTTGAGCAGGGCGCTTCCCTTCCCAGGGTTTCCATTTTCTCACAAATAATAATCATGCCTCCTTCTGCTATAAGGATGAAATGAGTTATGTTCTGGGAAGCCTGACATACAATGTTGTTGTTGTTGTTGTTATGTGCCGTCGAGTCGGCCCCGACTCATAGCGACCCCTCCTTGGGTTTCCGAGGCAGTATCACTACGGAAGTAGGATTGCCCAACCTTCCTTCCGAGGAGTGGCTGGTGGGTTTGAACCGCCAGCCTTCTGGTTAGCAATCAAGTGCCTTAGCCACTATGCTACCAATAAGCAGTATGTAAGTGCAGTTTCAAACTCACTAGCCCCTCTGTAGGAGAAAAGACCTGGCAATTTGCTCCCGTAAAGATTACAGCCTAGGAAACCCTGTGGGGCAATCCTGCTCTATAGGGTTGCTATGAGTCAGAATTGCTTCAACAGCACATAACAATAACAATATTATTATTTTTGGAGTCCCTACATGGTCCAAAAGGTTAGTGCACTTGGCTGCTAACCAAAATGTTGAAAGTTCAAGTTCACCCAGAAGCACTTCAGAAGAAAGGCCTGGTGATCTAAAAGATCAGAGCCACTGAAAAGCCTGTGGAGCATAATTCTACTCTGATGCACATGAAGTTGCCATGAGTTAAAACTGACTTGATGACAACTGGTAGGTTATTATTTTTAAATAGATACATAATCACTACTCACTGCCATCAAGTCGATTCTGACTAATAGTGACCTCCATTGGGTTTCGAAGGCGATAAATCTTTACAGAAATAGATTGTCTCATCTTCCTTCCACAGAGGAGCTCTGGTGCCTTAATGCCTAAGGCATTTGACTGCTAACCAGAAGGCCAGGAGTTCAAACCCACCAGCAACTCCTCGGAAGGAAGATTGAGCAGTCTATTTCCGTACAAATACTGCCTCGGAAACCCAAGGAGGGGTCTTGATGAGTCAGAAACAACTGGATGGCAGTGAGTTCGGTGTTTTGGTTTATTTATTTATTTACTTATGAGTTTGCTTCCACAGAGCAGCTAGTGGATATGAACCGCCAACCTTCTGGTTAGCAGTCAAATGCCTTAGGCACTGTGCCACCAGAGCTCCTTAAATAGATACATAAACATCAAAACAGTGGGCAGTGCTTTTACACAAAAGTTCATTGCAGCAATATTCACAATACCCAAAAGGTGGAAATAGCCCAAGTTTCCATCAAGAGATGAATGAATAAACAAAAGGTGGTATATACATACCAAAAAACAAAAAGTCAAACCCCTCCCTGTTGAGAGTCAATTGACTCATAGCAACCCCACATGTTTCAAAGTAGAACTGTGCTCCATAGGGTATTCAAAGGCTGTAATCTTACAGCCTTTCTTCCACTGTGCTGCTGGATAGAAACAAATAGCCAACCTTTCAGTTAGTAGCCAAATCCTTTGCATCACCCAGGGACCCGGTACATACATACAATGGAATATTATTCAGCCATAAACAGGAGTGAGGTTCTGATACATGCTACATCATGGATGAATCTTGAAAATTTTATGCTAGGCGAAATAAGTCAGACACGAAAGGGTAAATATTGTACCATAACTTACATGAAGTATCTAGAATAGACAAGTACACAGAGGAAAAAGTAGATTTGTGGTTACCAGAGTCTGGAGAGGAGTGGGGAGGAAGAGAAGGGTGCAATGGGGAGTTTGATTAAAAAAAAAAAAAAAAAAAACACTTAGAAGTAATAGCAGCTCTGGTAGCATAGTGCCTAAGGCACTTGACTGCTAACCAGAAAGCTGGCGGTTCAAACCCACCAGCCACTCCTCGGAAAGAAGGTTGGGCAATCCTACTTCCGTAATGATACTGCCTCAGAAACCCAAGGAGGGGTCGCTATGAGTCGGGGCCGACTCGACGGCAAATAACAACAACAACAAGAAGTAAATAGCATGAGGCTATATAGATCCAGGGCATTCTCGGAGCAGTGGGAGCCATCCTAAGGCACCAGGGGCACCCCAGCCAAGGAAGGACACTGGACACAGACTCCCTTTCTCCTTTCACCTAGCCTTACATCCCTAGCACCACTGGCCACCCCTAAGGATGAAGCCTCTCTGAAATGTGAAGCAAGTGGGACAGGGCAGAAGAAAGATGTGTGCCTCACCTCCCTCCAGAGAGGAGGAAGGCATACAGAAGTCCTCTGAGTCACCCTCACCAGGCACAGGGCAGACAGGACAGTGCCTGCTTTCCCTGGTCATCTCTTTCCAATGCCCCTGGCTGTCCCTGATGGCCATCTGGTGATGGAGATGCTGTGGGTGGGGGTCCAGACACTCAGTCCTTATGGGAGCAGGCAGAATGAAAGGGTAACTTCCATTCCTAGCATTTCTTCCTAGCCCAGGAACTCCTGAGCACACTCTCCCCTTCTAATAACACCAGGGGAAAAGCTCATTACCTCCAACTCTCACCCAAGCACAGAGAGGCTGAGAGAGGGCAAGGGACATTCTCAGTCACTCAGCTCATGTGGCAGAATCTGATCCAGCTGTGAACCATTTGCTATTTTTTATCCAACCCTCTTCTGGTCAAAGGGAAGTATTTGGGAAAGGCCACTATTGGGCAGGGGGACCAGGCTAGGTGACTCAGAAGGTGGCAGAGAGTGACAGACAGATGTTGCTGTGGAGAATGAGATAGGCATGACCTAGTACTGAGGTGAGGGTCCCAGGATGGCTGGAGGGTAGGGAGCCAGCCAGGAAGAGATGGGAGAGATGGAACCACAGAGAGGAAGCCCTGCCTGCCCCAACTCCATTACAATAGGCATTCTGGCAAACAGGATGAGGATGAAACAAGGCCCCCTCTCTGTACCCCCACTCCCCAGTATTACCTGGCCATGAGCCTATTTCAAGCCCTGTGCCTGCAGGGACCAGGATGTGGGCACCCAGAGATGGACAAGCCTTGACGTGGACAACCCTGAGACCCTCAGGCCTGGCCTCTGCAATCACAAGCCAAATACTACTTGTGGTTTGGGCACCAACCAAGCGCCACACCCCTGCTCACGGGACCGCAACTTCCCTGTTGCATCAGGTTACTGAGCGCGTGCACCCACCTCCGAGCTTGTTACACAACGATGGTGTGCGCGCACAGCACCCACACACCCAGGGTGGCCTGGCATAGTCTCACAGGGAACTGCAGCCTTAAACAGCCCCTACACAGCCTCATGGGCATTGAGAGCTAGAGGAGAGGCGAGGGCACCCAACCAGGAGCCAGAAGTCCTGAGGGCTCCACCACTGATGCATTGTGAAACCCCAGAAAGTCACGGTCCCACTCCAAGCCTCAGTTTCCCCACCTATAACGGAAGATGACCTTCCACCCTGATGATTCCAGTGCCCGCTCACCTTCCATGGCACTCAACACCCTGCAAACCACCACCAACATCCTCCTTTCCTCTGGGAATGCCAGTGAGTAAGGGGCAGGGATCAGCACAGGGCAGAGACAGAGGATTGGAGGCAGTCATTTCAGAAGGGCCCTTTTCTGCCAGTGGTTTGTCAGTAAGGCAGGTCTGATGAACTGGACCCTGTCTTTGTTGTTATATGTCGCCATCCAATCATTTCTGACTCGTGGCAAGTAGAACTGCTCCATAGGGTTTCCAAAGATGAGCTCTTAAATAAGCAGACTGCTAGGCCTGTCTTCTGAAATGCTTCTGGGTGGATTCAAACCACCTATCTTTCGGCTGATAGTAGAGCACTTAACCGTTTGTGCCAACTAGGGACGTCGAAGAAGGGTTCTTTTCTTATGGGATTCCCCTCTCCCATAGGAATGCATATGCCTTGAAGGGAACACCATGGTCACCTCCTTTGAAGAAGCAATGAGGACAAGAGCCAGAGCTCTTCTGAGGAAGGACCAGGGAGCAGGAGGTGAAAGAGGTAGTTTTCTTTACAGTTTTTTTTCCCCCTACAGTGGACATATGTTAAGTATTACTTTGCAATAAAACCACATTTATTGCCATCAGATCAAGTACAGCTCATGAGAACTCTATGTGTTGCAGAGTAGAACAGCTCCATAGGGTTTTCTTGATTGTAATCTTCTCACCAGGTCTTTCTTCCATGTTACTGCTGGGTGGGTTCCAACTGCCAAGCTTTAGGTTAGTAGCCCAGGGCAAACCATTTGCACCACAGAGGGATCTTACTTTACAAGTGTTGCTATTGTTATGTGATTCCAATTTGTTGTGACCCTACAGGACAGGGTAGAACTGCCTCATAAAGTCCCACAGGGTGTAACTTTACAGGAGCAGATCACCAGGACTTTACTCTCATGGAATCATCAGTGGATTTGAACTGCTGACCTTTCAATTAGCAGCTGAGCACTTAACCATTGCAGTCCAAACCAAGACCGAACTCACTGCCATCAAGTTGATTCCTACTCATAGTGTAAATCTTTACAAAAGCAGACTGCCTTATCTTTCTCCCATGGAACAGCTGGGCAGGTTCCAGCCACCAACCTTTTGAATAGCAACCAAATGCCTTAACCAGTACCCCATCAAAGCTCCTTAACTGTTGGCAGTACCCACTAAACCCACTGCCATGGAGTCGGATCTGACTCATAGCGACCCCTCCTTGGGTTTCTGAGGCAGTATCACTATGGAAGTAGATTGCCCCATCTTCCTTCTGAGGAGTGGCTGGTGGGTTTGAATCGCCAACCTTCTGGTTAGCAGTCAAGTGCCTTAGGCAGTGTTGCAATAGAAGATGGGAAATGTGCTTGATGCATTAACCTCTCCCAGGGGCATTTCTCTTCTGACAGCACAATGCCTTAAGCCAGTGTTACCCTAAGTGTGTTATGGCAAAAGGGATTAAATAAGCCTAAAAACTTGAGCTAAACCAAGTCCAACAGGTTTCCTGGAAGGCTGGGACCCTGTGAGAGGAAGATGGGTCAAAGAAATGCATTGGGCCTCAGACATCTTTATAGGGGAACATCTCAAGAGACACTTTCCAGGTGCTGCTGGAATTCATCAAGGTTCCAGTAAGGTGGAAAGCCCAGAGCACATCCAGCCACACAGAGAGCCTCCTAGGGAGGAGAGACGGCTCAGACCCGGAGGGCAGTGAGGGCAGGTCCCCTAGGCAGCCACCTCCAACTATGTAAGTAAACCCCTACTCACTGCCCAGAACTGGCCAATGCCAAGCAATCTGGTGAAGACAGTAGCAAGGAAGGTAGTAATGTGGGGGGGGGGGGCGTTGGGTTGTCCTGCCAGCTCCCTGAGGTTACTTAGATCTGCAGTGACCCCTGCTGGCTTTGCCCAAAATCACCCCTCCCTTCGGTTCTCACCTTCTTGGCCTATCTCACCGTTCTCACCCTATTTCTCCTCCTCTCTCCCTGGCCCTCCAGCATCCTCCCAACAGCCTTGCCCCCAGCTTTATCAGGATTCATCCTGATCACACCCTACTACCAGGTCTCCTACTCTTTTCCCTGTACTTGAGGTTAGAATCTGGCAGGCTGAGACCGAGCAACACATGAGCTTTAAAGCCTCTTCTAGGGAGACCATGTGGCATGAGGAAGGGGGCTCCAGGACTATTTTATCCCCTGTCAAACATATGGTCACCCCCAAGACCATTATAGTAATTACAAACATTCATTGAGAAATTTCTCTCTTCTAAGAACAGAGTTAAGTCCTTTTTGTAGATTATTCCATTTAATTCTCATAAGAATTCTAAGAGGTAGGTACTATTACTGTATTAACCCTGCTTTCAGATGAGAAACTGAAGCTCAGAAGTAAAAAAGTTAGTAAGTGGCAAAGCTCTGATCTGAGTCCAGGTCTTTGACTTCAGAGCCTACACGCTAGCTATTGTTATCTTGCTTCTGCACCTCCAAGCCCACTGGTGGTGTTCAAGTGTAGTTTTGCCTGCCTGGTACCCATTGCTTTGGGGAAACATGATTCAAAGGGCCTAGTCTCATGCCCTCCAGGTATGGCCCTGGGATCCAAACCTGGCCAGTCATTATACATTTCTCTTGGTGCCCAGAACCTATTCCTTCTTCTGATAAGTGTGTCTCAATTTCCTTTGGAGAATCTCCCAACCTCTCAGTAAAAATGGCTTGCACTAATCTCATATAACTACCCTCTCACCACCACCCTGTCTTCAGGGGTAGTCATGTGATTCAGGCCTGGCCATTTAGTTACAATGATTGGTTCAAGATGGTCATAAGACCCAAACCAGGCCAATCAGAGCAAATCCTGGTATTTTACTGGTGCCACTGGGAAGGAGAATGGTGTGTGTTCTAGAGTCGCTTACTAACTGGGTAGGTGATGCCTAGAGTTGCCAGGAGTACTGCCTACGGAGGAAGCCCACACAGAGAGCAGAGATGAGAGAGTGGGAAACAGGGAGAGACTAAGTCCTGATGACATTGTTTGAACCATGCCAAAGACAGATCCACCCCTGGACTTTTCAGTAACATAACCCAGTAATTTCTTTTTATTTTTCTTTCTTTAAACAAGTACAAGTTGAGTTCCTGTCCTTTGAAACAAAGATCTATCAAAGCCTCCCCCCTACTGCTAATCATTGTTAACAGCTGTATATCCCTCTTGCATTTTACTCCCAGGCTTATACAGATATACTAGATGTTTTTTAAATGAAAATTGGCACCACTGGCTATTCCATGCTTCAACATATACTCTTTCTCTTATTTTTGTGAAATTCTTCCTAGTTTTCCTCCTGCCTTTCTGAAGTCCTGTCCTTCTCAGTTTTCTTTGCTGGCTCCTCTTTCTTCGTCTGCAAGTAACAGAAACCAAGTCTGGCATTTAGAAGCAACAAATAAATAACAAGAAAAAATAATTAATTGGAAAAAATTGAGGAGCCAGCTCAGAGAATTGACTGGGAAATTGGAGTACCTAGCTTGAAAACAGGATAGAAATTACTTGGCTGAGATCCTAGTGTCTGAGTTCAAAGTCCCTGGGTGGTACAGTTAACATGCTCGACAGATAACCAAAAGGTTGGAGGTTCGAGTCCACTCAGAGGCACCTCAGGAGAAAGGCCTGGCAATCCACTTCCAAAAGATCAGCCTCTGAAAACCTTACAGAGCATAGCTCTACTCTGACACACACGCCAAACCAAAACCAAACTCAATACCATTGAGTAGATTTGACTCATAGTGACCCCTCCTTGGGTTTCTGAGGTGGTATCACTACCGAAGTAGATTGCCCAATCTTCCTTCCAAGGAGTGGCTGGTGGGTTTGAACAGCTAGACTTCTGGTTAGCAGTCAAATGCCTTAGGCACTACGCCACCAGAGTTCCATAAATTGGAGCTGAGACAAAGGCTACTAGTATTGGTACTCTGGCTGCTCTGTGGACCAGGCCCTGGAGAGGAGTACTGGGAGCCAGTTAGGAAGTGACTGCAGTAGCTCAAGAAGGCAATGATAATGGTCTGACTAGGGTGGTAACAAGGAGTTGGAAATGAATAAACTGAAGAGCAATTAGCAGGTAAAACTTCAGAACTTGGAGATTCATTGGATGTAAAGGTGAAGGAAAAGATGGTGTTGATGATGACTAAGTGACTCTTGGTTGCCGGCATGATCAGCTGAGTGTTTGATGGTTTCAATTGGTAAGTAAAGGGATCCCAGAGAAGTAGTGGGAGCTTTGGTGGCATAGTGCCATCAGTTAACAGCCTCGTGCATTAACCATTTGCATCACTCAGAGACCCTGCACTCAGAGGACCTTTGTACATACAAATTTGATCATGTAGCCACATTACTTACAACTTTTCAGTGACTTCCTAGTACGCCTGAGTTAAACTTTAAAAATCTCAACAAAACCTGCAAACCCCTGTCCTCTTCAGCCCTGCTGCTTCTCTGGCTTCATCTCAGGGTGACTTTCTCCTTCCCCACCACATTCCAGTGACTCAGGCCTGATTTCAGTTGTTCAGACACCCCAAGCCCTTGGGGGGCTGTGGTCCTCACATAAGCCCTCTTCCTGGCACTCCCGTCCTTTTCCCACACAGGCCTAGCAGCCTTCAGAAAAAAGGGGTCCCAAAATGAGGTACACCCCTCCCAAGGCCTGCTGTCTTCAGCTCCCAGAACTTCTGTGATCTCCAGACCCCTGAAAATCCCTCACCCCACATAATGGTTAACTTTATGCGTCAACTTGGCTAGGCTATGATTCCCAGTGGCTTGGCCAGACATTAGACAAGTTGCTGTTCCATGATGTAGTCTAACATAATGTAATGTAGTCACCTTCTACAACGCAATCTGAGGCAGTTAATTGATGAGTTGAAATGGGAGTTTCCTTAGGGTGTGGTCTGTCCCCAGACTATAAATAGATATTGTGGCAGAACTCACTCTCTTTCTCTGCTCTGCATTCTTCCTGTCACCTGACCTATGAATCTTGGGTTGAAAGCCTGCAGGAGTCTCCAACCTGCTGCCTGACCTGTAGATTTTGGACTTGCCAGTCCCCGCAATCACATGATCACATGAGCCCATCCTTTAAAGTAAATGTAAATCTCTCTCTCTCTCTCTCTCCTCTATCTTTAGTGATTCACCAAAGGCCTAAGGATGTCTCTAAGCAATGATGGAAGGAGAGGAAAGCTGGACTGGTTTGGGATGAATCCCCACCAAGGTGTGAGCTCCTTAGAGGAGGGATCAAGCTAGTACATCCCTGTCTTCCCACCCCTGGCACAGTGCCTGGCACATAGTAGGCATTTAGTAAATGTCTACTGGATGAATAGAAAGGTTGTCTGGAGTGCAGTTTGAGCAGAAGGAAGGGCCTGGTTAGGGGAGGAAGATAATTTAAGATGCTGCCAACTGGCTCAGGACCATGGTTACAGGGGACATCGAGCTCAATTGGCATAACATACTACACAAAAACATAGTTCTACATTCTACTTTGGTGATCTTAAAAACTTGCAAGCAGCCATCTAGATGCAAGGATGGGTCTCTCCTCGTCCAGAGCAAAAAATAATGAAGAAAACCAAAGATTCATGGAAACAGTTAGTCCAAGGGACTAGTAGACTATCTATATAACCATGAGACCAGAAGAATTAGATGGTGCCCAGCTACCACTGTCAACCTCTCAGAGGGGGATTAGTGCAGGAGACCCTGGACAGAATGGGAGAATAATGTAGAACAAAACTGAACATAAAAAAAAAAAAGAAAAAAACAGGTGTGCTGGTCTGATAGATCCTGATGAGACTCCTGAGACTATGGCACCTCGTTACCCTTCAGGTCTTGAACTGAACTCACTCCTGTGGCTTCTAGCCAAACAATAGAAAGGCATAGGGGGTGAACATTTACATCACGTAGATATAATCCTTGGAGTGATCAATAGTGGGAGACCAGAAGGACAGTGCTTCCACAGGGAGTTAGTCGTGGGGCAGGAATGCATGGGAGGGAAGGACACAGGGAAGAGGTAGCTACAGGGAGAAAGTGGGAAGAGAGGTGTTCAATTGTGGGGAATTGTAGTTGATATCATGAAACAAAATGTGCATGGACTGCTGTATAGAAAATGAATTTTCTCTGTAAACTTTCGCCCAAATAACAATCAAAATTTAAAAAAAAAAAAAAAAGATGCTGCCCACTGGGTGCTCTGGCAGGCTAGAAGAGAGAGTGGAATGAGAAAGTCTTGGAGTCTACGGGTCTGTTCTGACTCCCACCACCATTTTGGAGAGGTTAGGGGGCCTGTCAGGCAAGGCCAATGAGAGTCCAGGGTTGGTAGGAACCTGATCCCAACAGAGCCTCTCCCTGCCCCCACACACACCCAGGTGGGGGTCTGTGCATGAGTGAGCCTGTTACGTATTGTCTCTGATCTGTGACACTGTCCTCCCGACAGAGCAGAATCAAGGAGGTGCTGGTCACACAGGAGCTGTCCAGACACACAGGGATCTTCTGGGCCATTGTCTTACCTCTTACCCACCCCATACCCATACCCAGGGGTCAGGCTGATCCCAAGGGATGCCCAAGAAACAGGAGTAGTTTCAAGTGGGGGTAGTTCAGCTCCATATATCAGGCCAGAAGGGTCCTCAAGAATCATCAAGCTCAGGCCAATGCCTGCACAGGACAGATGAAGAAACTGAGACCAGAGAGCAAAAGGCTTTGTCCATATTCATAGAGCAAGCTAATGGCCAAGACCTCAAAGCTCATGGCTCCCAATTCTGTACTGTTTGTCATACCAGGTGAGAACATCAGGGAAGGAGAAAGGGTCTGAAAGACTCATCATTCCAAAGAGGTTATCTATCCCATCACTACTGCTGCCCCCACCCCACCCCACTCCAACTGTACCCCCACCTCCACCCTGGAATAAAGAAGAGCATGAGCTCTGGAACCAGATGACCTGGGTGCAGATCCTAGCTCTGCCTCATTAACAGTATCTCACTGGCAAACCCACTCCCATCGAGTTAATTTCAACTCATAGTGACCCCCACTGGGTTTCCAAGGCTGTAAATCTTTAGGAAATAGATTGCCTCATCTTTCTCCCATGGAGCAGCTGGTGAGTTTGAACCGCTGACCTTCTGGTCTTACCCACTACACCACCAGAGCTCCTTCATTAACAGTATAACCTTCAGCAAATTTCTTAACCTATCTGCAAATACAGATAACAGCCAACGTACTTACCTTACAATGATGTTGTAGGATTAAGTGACTTGATATATATAAAGTGTTTGGAAAGGGCCTGATATATAGTAAGTGCTCAGTAAACATTGGCTGTCACTAGTGTATGTCAGAAGGGATCCAAGTCCTGCCAAAATCTTTCCTTACCCAGAAAAAGGCCTTCCTCTGAGGATCAACTTGCAGGGAGGTGGCTCAACCACACGCATTTCTTAGGGTGTGAGTGAAAGCCTGGCCCCCTCCCCAGTGCTCTTACCGACCCCACCCTCCAATCCCCATCTCTGGATTCAGTGGCCCCTTGGCCTCACCAGTCGCCAGCCTGTCTGCCCGGCTCTCACGCCTGATGCAGAGATAAACACATCCCACGATAGTATTGTTTCCCACTTCCCGCAGCTCTCAAGTGTGATCCTGGAAGACGGGATTAGCTGCACATTCAAGCAGTTTAGGGGTTTGGAAGGATTCAGAAAGTCTGTTACCAGAGCAGGCCAGTGCCCAGTCCTTCAATGAAGCAGAGGTGGCTGGGGCCTTGACGCATACAGGGAAGGGGCAAGGAGTGCAGCTGTGGCCTGAGTCTCTGGAAATATTCTACCCCCACACATGTACTCACACATACACACACACACACACACACATACATTCATATATGTACATTCTCATACTCACACAAACACACATACTCATACACACCCACACATACACACACATGGCCTAGCGTGGAGGGAGGGGTTACCCAGCTGAGTGGAGAAATGGGGCATCCTCTCTGCTGATCTATTCTCTCCCCACCCTCAGATCAGAGTTTAGGTCCCTATATTCCTCCAGTGGGACAATTTGAGTAGCAAGATGTCTCCTAGAAAAGAAAAATCCAGAGCAGTTGGCAAAGAGAGCCCATAGCACCTAGAGCCCCAGCCTAGCCAGCAGGCAGAGAGAAAAGAGTTTTAGGGAATGGACCATCAAGACTTGTGCTTACTTCACCATTTTCACTAAGGTTAGCGTGGGGAATGAGGCCTCTTCTCTCCCAGCCAGGGCGGGCCCCCTCATCCCCTCCCACCTCCCCAGTACTTCTAGTACCGCCACTCTCATGATCTCACTGCCATGGCCAGTCCAGAAAGGTGGCCAGGAGCCAGAGGCCCGCCAAAATCCACATCCATTAGAGTACTAAGAGCCAGGCATGGCTGAGATGTACCGCTAGCATAACCTCCACCCACCCAAACCCACGCCTGCGAAGACAACTTGTCCCATCAAGTGTACTCTAGCCAGGCAGGACTACCTACCCTCCCAACAGGGCTGAACTTGGGTCAGTTCTCTGCTCCTGATCATGTCTGTCAGCCAGATAGCCTAACACCTCCAATTCCTCCTGCTAAATTCTGGTCAGCTGTCCTGTCACAGTAAATCTGCCCTGAATAATCTTATCTCCCTCTAATTTCTTTGTTATTTCACATAGTGATGATGATTATGGTAGTAGTGATGGTGGAATTGCTGTTGGTGGTGGCAGTGATGGTAATAGAAGTGGTAGAGGGAGTAGTGAGTGATAGAGGTGGGTATATGAATGTGGAAATACTGGTTGTATAATAGTTTCAGCAGTTATGGTGGTAGAGATGATATTGGCAACAATAGGGATGCTCAGGGTGGAATGATGATGAAGGTGGTGATCATAATGGAGGTTATTCATGGTGGAAGTGATATTAGAGGTGGTGGTAATGGTGGTGATGATAGTAGTAGACATAGTGGCAGGGTTAGACATGGTGAAGATAGTGGTAGCAGTGGTAGTGATGGTGAATGTGGTGATAGTGGAAGTGGTGACAATAGTGATAATAAAGGTAGAGGCAGTGATAGTGGTGAAGGTGGTGCTGGTAGAGGTGGTGATGGAGGTGGAATGGTGATGGTGATGGTAGTGACGGTAGTAATGATAGTGGAGATAGAGGTTGGTGATAATGAGGGAGGTGGTGATGGTGGCAGAGGTAGTGGTGATGATGATGGTGATGACAGTGGAGGTAGAAGTAATGATGGTGGTAGGGGTGGTGATGGTGGTGGAGCTAGTGATGGTGGAGGAGGTGATGGTGGTGGCAAGAATGAGATCAGTAAGGGTGTCTCCCCTTCCTCTCCGAAGCTAACATCCTCAGGACATGAATAGATCACAAGACATGTCTTAGAGGGCTTTAGAAAGTGCATCCGATCACAAAATGCCCCAAAATCAATGGGGACAATCCCCCCTTCTCCAGTTCTCCAGTGAAGCATAATGTGTTCCCCTGCTAGACCTATGGGTACCTTCCCATCTTTTAAAACACAAATCATCTGACCTAGAATTTGCTGCAGCTTCCCTTGAAAGAAGGTAGAAAGAGGCCAGGCTTAGGAGACAGAGGGTCCTATATTGGAGGCCCAAATAAATAGGGAAAACTTGGATTTGAACCTCAGGTGTAAAATGGGACTAATTCTTACCTGCATGGTCATTGTAAGAACTGAGAATTGAGATAAATATATTTAAAGTGCCTGGCACGAAACAGTGGCACAATAAATGACAGATTTATTTTTTTTAATTCTGTTTTCCAAGGCTTTCTTATCAAGCCCCACCTACTCACTCCTCCCCCATACTAATTTCCCATGTACCCCCTAGGGCTGCCATAACAACTTCTCATAAACTTGGTGGCTTAAAACAATAAAAATTTATTCAATAAAAATTTATTCTCTCATGGTTCTGGAAGCCAAAAGTCGGAAATGACGGTACCAGCAGGGCTATGCTCCCTCCAAAGGCTCTAGGGAAGAATCCTTCCTAGCCCTTCCCTAGCTTTTAGTGTCTTGAAGTGTTCCTTGACTTGGGGCTTCAATCTCTGCCTCCATCTTCACAGGGGTCTTCACACGGCCTTCTCCCCTGTGCTTCTGTTTACCCTTTTCTGTCTCTTATAAAGACACTCTCATTGGATTTAGGGTCCACCCCTAATCCAGTGTGATCTCAGCTCAAACCTTACTTTAATTACATCTACAAAGACCCTGTTTGTAAATAAGGTCACATTCTGAGGTTCCAGTTGGACATGAATTTAACCCACTACATCTTCTTAACCTCTGAGTGAGCCAAACTTAATCCCCCTAGTCTCCTGCCACCTGGCAAACTCATGGCCTTGTCCCTCCATCCAGCCCTGGTTGTACCCTGGATCCCTTGGCCCTATGCCTTGGGATCTCTGGCGTCCTACATGCCTGCCTCTATGCATGTGCACAGATTCCCCTCTGCACTTGGCGGTGAGAAAAGGGGATTCTAGGCTTGAGCCGGAGCCCACAGGGGCCTCTCTGCTCGGAAATGCTTCTTCCTCTCCCCCTGGCAGCTGTTTGGCTTGGCAGAGGCCCAGCTGGCAGACTCAGCAGCCAAGGAGCCCTGGGGGGCAGGGGGAGGGAATGGTGAGAGGCAGGCAGCTCCCTCCTTGGGCTCATGCCCTGGGAGCTGGGCCAATAGCAGGCCTCCCTGCTGGCTGGCCCCAGCCCCCTCCCTGTTGGTTCTCCTCCTCCCTGCTAGCCTGTCCTCCCCATCCCATAAAGGGGAATTCTGGAGACCCTCCATCGTCCACCCCAGCCAAGGAGAAGACGTGCAGAAGAGGAGCAACGACTGGCAAAGAGAGAAATCCACACAGAGAAACAGCAGCCAGTGGACCCCAGGGATTTGCTCATGGTGGGGGGCTGACAACAGATACTCTTTGAGAACACCCCAGGACTATGGACTCCTCCCAATCTCTGGATGCTCCATCCCTTGCCCCTTCCATGTTCCTGAAATCTCTTGTCCCTAGTGTCCTCCCAGTGTTTGCCTTTTTTTTCCAGGGCCCCTCTGAGCCCCAAGTTAGTGCTCATTTTCTGAGTCAGGCCTTTCTTCAGATAAATGGGACAGAAAAATGCTCTTAGCTCCCAGAAGGTCCTATGACCCATTGATGGGTAAATTGTTTAAAAATTGGAAAAAAAAACACCATAGAGACGGACACAGCATAAGGAGCCTAGATTTTAGGGTCCAGTTGGCCAGGTTTTAAGTCCTAGCCTACCATTTAACTCCTGTGTGACCCTGGAAGGTAACTTAGCCTCTCTGAACCTCAACTTCCTGCTTAGGAAAATGGAATATTTGTATCTAACTTTTGAGGTTACAAGGATAAAATGGCATAGCTTCTGAAAGCACTAGGTACAAGGTAAACAAAAAACAGTTTCCATTGAGTCAATTCGGACTAATAACAAATCTGTATGTGTCAGACAGAACTGTGCTCCATAGAATTTTAAATGGCTGTCATCTTTCAGAAGTAGATTGCCATGCCTTTCTTTCATGGTGCATCTCTGGATGGATTTAAACCACCAACCCTTTTGTTAGTAGCTGAGTGCGTAACTGTTTGCACTATTCAAGAACTCCTGGTATAAGGTAGGTACTGTCTAAATGATTAAAAAAAAAAAAAAAACTTACTATATACCAGGTACTGCATTAAGGATGGATTATCTCATTTAACCCTACGAATAACTTAATGAAACAAAAATCATTTCATGGCTATGGGAGCTGAACAATTTGCCTACAGTTCCACAGCTGGTAAGTGGCTGAGCTGGAATTTGCTCCCCAGCACTACGAGTCAAACGCTGCTCTCTAAACCACCCCAGTCTAGTGCCTCTATCATTGACTGTATAGACATGGTCAATGTTACTAGTATCAGTATTAATGTAGTTGGAACTTCTTGTACTGAGACCAGACTGCCAAGAGCAGCTAGGCTGCAGGGATTTCCCCCAAGAGGTGCTGCAGGTACAGAGGTCCCCCTGGCCCTGCACACATGGATTTGCATGCAGTTTGCAAGTCAGGAGCTGCCTGGCTGCCTTGGCAATTCTGAAGGCCTGAACCAGCCTCTCAGCCACAGTGGGAGACCACTGGACCGGAGGCTCCCCAGGCTCTCGTGCCTTGGCACATCTGGAAGCCGTTAGCCTTCTCCACCCCACTTCCCACTCCAGCTGTTCTCAGTGGCTAATTCTGGGAAGTGCCCCTCAGCCTGTGGCAGCAGCTGCTTACAGGAGGACGGGGATCCTCACTATCCTGTTGGCGGGTGGGCGGGTGGTAGTGGGTGGGCAGCAGAGGGTTAATCTGAGGCCAACTCTGAGTAACCGCAGCCATCACCCAGAAGAGCTGGTCTCCTCCCCCACCAGCTCTGCTGGTGGGGTTACTAGGGGTTGAGTAATGAGGAGAGAAGCAAGGGGGTGGAGGCAGGGGCGAGTGTAGAGGGAGACAGGGAGCAGAGATTGAGAGAATGTTTCTGCTGGAAAAGAACATCAAAAGGTCATCTGATATTGTCCATCCCACTGCTGCCGGGGGGTCATGGTGACCCCATGGTGTCATGGAAAGAGGGCAGCCTTTGTAGTCTTGCAGAGCTGGGTCACAGTCCTGGCTGGGTCACCTTTTGTCTATGTGACCTTGAACAAGGTCTTTACCCTCTCCAGGTCTATTTTGTATTGAATAATGTCCCCTAGAAATATGTGTTGTAAACCCTAACCTCTATGCCTATGATTATAATCCCATTTAGGAATGGGCTGTCTCTGTTATGTTAATGAGGTAAGATGAGTGTGGGGTGTGTCTTGAGTCAATCTTTTTTGAGATATAAAAGAGATTAAAACAAGCAAGCAAGAGAATCAGAGATGGGGGAAGACTGATACCAAGCCACATGGAGATCTCCTAGGAACCAGAAACAGAAGCTGAAGAGACAAGGACTTTCCCCAGAGCTGGCAGAGAGAAAGCCTTCCCCGAGAGCAGGAATTTGGACTTCTAGCTCCAAAACTATGGGGAAATAAGTTTTAGTTCATTAAACTAAACATAAAACATCAAATTGTGGTATTTCTGTTATAGCAGCACTGGAGAACTAAGACAGAATTTGGTTCTGAGAAGTGGGGATGCTGCTGTAACAAATACCTACAATGTAGAAGTTGTTTTCCAGTTGGGTAATGGGTAGAGGCTGGAAGAGTTTTTAGGTACCTAATAGTAAAAGCCTGGGAGCTCTGGTAGCATAGTGGCTAAAGCACTTGACTGCTAACCAGAAGGCTGGCAGTTCAAATCCACCAGCCACTCCTCGGAAGGAAGGTTGGGCAATCCTACTTCCGCAGTGATACTGCCTCGGAAACCCGAGGAGGGGTCGCTATGAGTCGGGGCCGACTCGATGGCACATAACAACAACAACAACAATACTAAAAGCCTAGATCACCTTGAAGAGACTCCTGATAGAATTATGGACATTAAAGGCAATTCTGGTGAGGGCTCAGAAGGATGTGAGGAGAGCTATAGACAAAGTCTCCCTTGTCTTAGAGAGTACGTATGGTACCAGTGACAGAATGTTGCTAAAAATGTAGATATTAAATGTGCTTCTGGTGAGGTTTTAAAAAAAAAATGACGAACATGTGATAGGACAAGAGAAGAACGGTGATGCTTTTTTATTCAGTAGCAAAGAGCTTATCTGAATTATGTTCAAATGTTTGGTAGAAGGTAGAACTTGTAAGTGATTTACGTGGATTTTTAGCTGAGATTTCTAAGCAAGATCTTAAAGGGACCATGCAGTTTCTCCTTGCCACTTATAGTAAAATGTGAAAGGAAAGAGATAGACTTAAAAATAAACTGTGCAAAAATTAAAACAAAACTTAAAGATTTAGAAAATAATATTGTACAAACTAAGGATACATGTCTTAGAATTTTCACCAAGGATGTGGCTACACAATCTTTTGTTAGAGATTAAGCCTGTGGCTGATGGATCTAACCAACTACCACAGCAGAAAACCCATCAGCTTAGACTGAAAGGGACAGAGAAAGAAAGCGGAGAGGATGCTGTTGGTCTGCCTCTTGGAATTCTACAGGCAGGAAATAGGCCAAAAGAGTTACACCTATTGTCCTCCAAGAAAAGAAAAGAACCATCCCTGAAGCAGCTCAGAGATGAGCAGAATTGTTGGAAAGAGCACAGGAAGCAGAGTTGCCTCATTCTCAAAGGGTGAGACCATGGCCTCTGAGGTATAAAAGGGTAGAGCCATGATCTCCTAGGTTTCAATGAGTCAGATCTTCACCAACTCAGTTCCTGAGTGTGCGGCTGCCACTCAGTTTGGCCAAGAGGATGGGGTTGCTGCTCAAAGCTGAGGAGTGGGGCTTGCACGCCCAAAGGGCAGAAGAAGGCATCTGCCAGGGACAAAGGGGTAGGGTCACTAGCAGAGCTGCCATCCCAGTGGAAGTAAAAGGCAGAGAGCTAAATCGCAAGGCTGAGGGGCCTCCATCCAGGATCCAGAAAGCCTGGAAGACCCAGAGTCTGGAAGCCTCATTACTTAGATGGTCTCAGAGAAGAGAAAATTATTTTTAAGATTTCAGAGATAATGTAAATTGTCCTGTAGGGGTTTGGACTTACTTGGCACCTGTTATCCCTTCTTTACTCCCAATTCCTCCCATTTGTAAAGGAAATCTCTACCTTGTGCCTATTCCACCATTGCATTTTGGAAACAAATAACTTGTAGTCCAGATTTCACAGGTTTCACACATGAAGAGGAATTTTGCCAGGATGGAATAGGCCTAAAGTCTCACCCATATTTGATTTAGATGGAGTTGATTTATGACTTTTGGAATGATACGATGGGGTATGTGTGTATTGCATGTGGAAAGGACTCAAACGTTGGAGGGCCAAAGGGTGGAATGTTATGGATTAAATTGTGTCCCCTCAAAAAATGTATTGTAAATCCTAACCTCTATGCCTATGATCACAATCCCATTTAGGAATGAGTTGTTATGTTAATGGGCAGGATGAGTGTAGGGTGTGTCTTGAGTCACTCTCTTTTGAGATATAAAAGAGATTAAAGCAAGCAAGCAAGAGAATCAGATATGGGGGGATATTGATGCCAAGCCACATGGAGATCTCCTAGGAACCAGGAAACAGAAGCTGAAGAGACAAGGACTTTCCCCAGAGTTGACACAGAGAAAGTCTTCACCTACAGCTGGTGCCCTGAACTTGGACTTCTAGCTCCTAAACTGTGGGGAAATAAATTTCTGTTTGTTAAAGCCATAGCCTTGTGGTATTTCTATGACAGCAGCACTAGATAAGGAAGACAAGGCCTAAGCAACCTCATCTGTGTAATGGGAGAATGGGGCCTCCCTGGCAACACTGCCAGGAAGGTTCTGTGAGAAAATGTCTGTTCATGCCCAAAAACATTCTCTCCCTGGTCTCTAAGAGCAGCAGGAAGCTGCATAGGCACCTTCCCCTCACTCCACTCCCCACCCCAGTTTGCTTTCTGGAATCTCATGCTCTCGTTCTGCCTCAGGCACACCCATCCCCCTATGGGTCCTGCTCTCAGAAGCCAGACTCTGCCCAAAGCTGGACTCTCCCTTCTCTCTGGCAAGTTTTGCCCTCTTCACTTCCTGCATTTCCTGAAGACCCCCCAACTCCAGCTCTGATGGCTCCCACTGTCCTAAGTCTCCCTCCACTCCATAGTACCAGTGACCTTGAAGAGGTTACTGGCCATCTCTGAGACTCAGTTATCCTGAGGGTTAAATGAGATTGCTACTGCATAGATACTTTCTTATATGATGTCACATGCAACCTTCATACCAATTCCGGAAAATAAGGTTTCTTAGCTACAATTTAATCAACGTAGAGGGAAGGAAAGATGCTAACATTTATTAAAGATTGACTGCCCACCAAGACATGTGCTGGGCCTAAGAGAAAAACCAAGGAAATCCTGGAGTCTCCCCTCAGAAGACGTGGCTTTAAAAAGCCAAGCCGAAAATCTAAATTAGTTGCCTTCAAGTCGATCCCAACTCATCATGACCCCATGTATTGCCGAGTAGAACTGCACTCCACAGGGTTTTTAAGGCTTGACCTTCAGAAGCTGATTATCAGACCTTTCTTCCAAGCCCAAAGACTGATTAATATCTCCTGTGGGCACTACTGAGAACTGGCAGGGTCTCCAGGCAACTAGGCAGCCTTCTTTTCTTCATCCTGGCTGGCACACCAGAGTGCTCCTCAGCTCCACCCCAAGAAGTTGTTCCACCCCCTGCAATGGGTGCCCCACACACACCCACTTCCACAAGTTGTTTTCCTTCCTGTTGCCCATCAAACTCCAGTCCCCCTGGAACGATGAAATCACCTCCCATAGGCAACCAGCCTCCATTCTTTGCCTTTCCTCCCCCATCCTCATGCTCTTAGCCCATTTTGATGACTGGTCAGCAAAAGCCAATTCTGGTTGGTTATTAGTTATTTTTAAACAAATATTTACTTTGTGTTAAGCACTGTACTAAGTGCTTTACACCTACTGTCTCATTCAATCCCCACCATTAAAGCCAAAACCACTGCCACTGAGTCGATTCCAACTCATAACTCATATAGGACAGAGTAGAACTGCCCCATGGAGTTTCCAAGGCTGTAAGTTTCCTGTGAAGTGACTGATATGTTTGAACCACGGATCTTTTGGTTAGTGGCTAAAAGCTTTAACCACTGCACCACCATAGCACCTTTCAATCCCCACAGCAATCCCCAAAATGAGTAGTACTCAACTCAAACTCACTGCCCTCGAGTTGATTGCGACTCATAGTGACCCCTCCTTGGGCTTCCAAGGCAGTATCACTACAGAGGTAGATTGCCCAACCTTCCTTCTGAGGAGTGGCTAGTGGGTTTGAACCACCAGCCTTCTGGTTAGTAGTCAAATGCCTTAGGCACTAAGCCACCAGAGCTCCCAAAATGAGGAGTAGTATACCATTTTTGCAAATGAAGAGACAAGCTTCAGAAATTTAACTGTGCATGCACAGTCCTAGTCTACGGGAACAGCACACTCTGGCTTTGGGAAGTGCCCGGCAGTAGCCCTTGCATAGATGTTAAATAGCTACCCAAGTCCACATAGCTCAGAAAGGATTCCAGACCTGAACAATGGACTGCCTATGCACCATCTCTTGCTATGTGCCCATTAGACATCTCAAACTCAACATGTTCAAAACCAAGCCTCTGCTCTTTCCATCTAAACATGCTTTACCTCCAGCTTCACCACTTCAGTTGATGACAATTCCATTCTTTCAACGACTCAGGCCAGGAATTTGGGGCCTTCTTTAACACTTCCCTCTTATATCTCACCTTCAGTTGCTCAGGAAATCTTGTTGTATCTACCATCAAACCATCAAAATATATTCAGAACCCACCACTTCCTATCACCTCCACTGCTTGCATAAAGCTACCATCGTCCATCTCCTGGATTATGTCAATGATTTCCTGATAGACCTCCCTACATTCTACCCTGTACACAGTAAATGTGTTGTTGTTGTTATGTGCCATCAAGTCGGACCCGACTCATAGCGACCCCTCCTTGGGTTTCCAAGGCAGTATCACTACAGAAGTAGATTGCCCCATCTTCCTTCCGAGGAGTGGCTGGGGGGTTTGAACCACCAGCCTTCTGGTAAGCAGTCAAGTGCCTTAGCCACTATGCTACCAGAGCTCCCGTACACAGTAAATAGAGGACCCTTTTTTAAACCTAAGTCAGGCCATGTTCCTCTTCTGCCTAACAGAAGAGGTGATCTGGATTAGGTTTAAAGAGTCAGCTCCATCTACTGTGTGCAGAATAGACTGTAGGGTTTACTCTGGTGGCCCTCTTCCCACTCTGAGTAAAAGACAGGGTCTCACAATGGCCTCCACAGCACAGACAATCTGACCTCACCCTATCCCTGCCCTTTCATTACCATATTTTTCACAAATAATGTGTGCATTATTCATTTTTTTGCCAACTGTGCAAACCCCACCCACCCCACCCCACTTCCATGCACACATTATTTTCGTAAGCGACCTATGCCAATTTTTTTCTTACATGTTGCTGACTTCAATTGACACTAATAAAACATGATTAAACCATGAAATAAGCAGATCTAACCTAATGTTTTCACTTCAGTTGATCTGAAACCATATTCATATTCAACTGTTGAGCTATTGCACTGGAATTATCAACTTGAATTAATAGAAACAAACACACATTTCAATTGTTTATTTTCCAATTATCAGGTGACTACCTCTGGTAGCATAGTGCCTAAGGCACTTGACTGCTAACCAAAAGGCTGGCGGTTCAAACCCACCAGCCACTCCTCAGAAGGAAGTTGGGCAATCTACTCCTGTAGTGATATCATCTTGAAAACCCAAGGAGAGGTTGCTATGAGTTGGATCTGACTCAACGGCCGTGAGTTTGGTTTTTAGTTTCTGGTCGCTATGAGTCGGGTTTGACTCGACAGCACATAACAACAACAACAATAACTTGATACGTGACTTCTTGACCATGGCTTATCCATTTATTATACAATTATAATCAAATTATTTTTGGACTGTTTTTATACACATAAGCAGGAGATTAAAGAAAATGAACAGAATGAAAGAAAATTAATGGAATGGTATGTTTTACCTATAATATGTGAGGCCAGGTGAATGAGGCTAAACTTCACTTTTGGAAACACCACAAGACATGTGTGGTATATGCATGGGCGAATTATGCCAGAACTCTTTTATTTAATTCCATTATTTTTGTGCATTATATGTGTGGGCATGTTATTTACATGGGTGCGTTATTTGTGAAATACAATTACCTCTACTCTAACTACGCTGGCCTCCTTGCAGTTTCTCAATTGCTCCGGCTATTTTCTTTGCCTCAAACACTCTTCCTGCAGATGTCCTCATGGCTCACTCCATTACCTCCTTGAACTTTTGACCCCAAATCTCTCCTCTCAGTTAGATTGACCAAACTATTTCTTCTATAACCGCCTCAGCACTCTCAACTCTTCAACTGCACCCTACTCAACTCTTTTTTTCCCAAACCCCTTATAGGTTTCTAACATACTCTATATTTATTTATTTTTATGCTTTCCTGTTTTCTATCTCTCTCACCCACTAGAAGGCCAGCTCCATGTGGGCAGGCATCCCTACCTATTTTGTCCACTGCTATACCCAAGTACTGGCATAGTGCCTAAGGCATTTGACTGCTAACCAGAAGGCTGGTGGTTCAAACCCACCAGCCACTCCTTGAAAGGAAGATTGGGCGATCTACTTCCGTAGTAATACTACCTCAGAAACCCAAGCAGGGGTTGCTGTGAATCGGATCCCACTCAACGACAGTGAGTTTGGTTTGGTTTGGTGTGTACCCAAGTATATACCTAGAACTATGCTTGGCAAATAGCATGTGCTTAACAAATATTTCTTGAATGAATGAAGTAATTCAGCTGGTATGTATCTTGAGGACATCTTTGGCCCAGCACATCCTGGGGAAGTAAAGTGGGCTACAGGTAAATCCATTCTTTCACTAAATATTTTTTGAGGGCTGCCATGTGTCAGGCCCTGTCCCTAGTCCAGGATGTGGTCCCTGCTCCACACACTCTCACTCAAAAGAGAACACAGGCACCAATTCTACCATCTCTAGTTGGTCATTGCAGTGAATTCCTTGATGTGGCCCTTCTAGCCATTGTCCTCCATTCTGTGGTGTTTCGTAAATCCCATTATCCATGCCTGTTTGGCGTGGTGTGGTAGTTAAGGTCAGGTATCAACTTGGCTGGGCAGCTGGTAGTAGTCATTCCCTACAATGACT
>NW_006921621.1:14729858-14799074 GCF_000298275.1 Orycteropus afer afer
CATGGTAGTTTGAACATTTGGGACATCTTTGACCTCCGCCTCATGGGGACCAGCCTCGTGCTGATCTTTCTAAGAGAAATTGTTCAAGCAGTCATTCAACTTAAACCAAGGAGTAAACACTGAGCACATACCATATGGAAGGCCCTATGCTGAGAGACCCGTTTTGCCTTGCCCTTAAATTAAGCTTCACAGTACCTAAAAGCCTTCACATATATCCATGTGTCTGGGACCCTCACCATCACCACCACCAGATCACTCCCCCAGCCATTATGCTCCTTCCTTCTTTCCTTTCTTTCCTTCCTTCCTGAATGCTAAGCATCTACTTCCTTCATATCACTGTAAGTTGAGGATTGAGAGATGCCAATGTGGCCCCAGAGTCTCAGGAGCTATAAAACTGCACCCACAATTATTTAAATAATAAGACCAAGCTATTAGATGAGGAATTAAATAAGTCATAGGCCTTCAAAAATAAGTGTGCTCACGAGATGCAGGAGCTCTCTGGAGAAAGTAGATCAGAACTAGATCTTTTAAAAAAAAAAAAAAAGTATTTTCCAGGGTAGAAAGGAGGAAGAAAAAGGATGCCAGGTTTGGAGAAAACAAACCTACCATAAAAGTATCAATCCAGGTAGAACAGAAAGGTCATGTGAGGAGTGGTGCGTGACAGGAGCTCCCAGCTGAAGTGATGAGTAAGGAGGTCAACAGTTTGACTTCTAGTGATACAGCTGGATTGGCCGTGGAGACAACAGGTAAGTACATCCAACCACTGCTGTGGACTCACACAGATCCAGGTTCAAATCCTGGCCAAGCCTCCTGGGCAAGTCACTTTCTCTCTGCCTTGGATTTCTCACTTCTGAAAGAGATAATAATCCCCAGCTCACAGAGTGGCTATGAGGATTAAATGAGATGATGTATATTAAAAACCTCTGGCATCTACTAGGTAGACGCTTTTTTGAAATGTTTATTGAATCTAAGAAAATGAAGGCAATGGGTGTGAACCTCTCATTCAAGAGGTTTAGTCACAGAAGGAGGGAAACATTGCACAATGACCAGAGAGTGCAAAGCAGGGTTAAGGGAGACTTGGTTGTTTTCAGTTTTTTTTGTTTTTTTTTTTTTTGTTTTTTCAATTGTTGAGGGAGACCTGTGGGTGTTTGCAAGCTGCAGAGGATAGGCACTGCCCAAAGACAGGCTAGTAATGAAAGCATGCTAAAATTGATAGTAGTTGTAGTTGCACAACTCCGTGACTCTAAAAAGTCCATTGAATTACATTACAGTGTAAATGGTGGGTGGAGTGTATGATTTGTGAATCATACCTCAATAAAACTTTAAAAAGAAAATTAAAAAAAAAAAAAGAAAAGAAAGCTGACTAGAGCCACGAGATCCATTGGGAGTCAAGAAAGGAGGGACTCAGGGAGAGGTCTAGACTTAGAGAATGAAAGAAGATACAGCATTCCTCCAAGACCAAAGAATGGCCAGCTAGAGAACTCGCTCACTAATTCCATGAGTACTAATAGAGTGCATAGGAGCTCTGGTAGCATAGTGGCTAAAGCACTTGACTGCTAACCAGAAGGCTGGCGCTTCAAACCCACCAGCCACTCCTCGGAAGGAAGGTTGGGCAATCCTACTTCCGTAGTGATACTGCCTCAGAAACCCAAGGAGGGGTCGCTATGAGTCGGGGCTGACTCGAGGGCACATGACAACAACAACAACAACAATAAAGTGCGTACTAAGTGCCAGACACTGGGCTGAGAGCTGGGGAGACTAAATGGCCCTCAGGGTGCTCACAACTGCTGGGCACATCCACCAGGAGAGTACAGCTGTGGGAGGGTAGACAGGAGCCAAGTAGGATCCAGAAGGAGGGTATAAGCAGAGATAGCACAGCTGCTGGGTGGGACTGCTCCCTGGTCTTCATGCCCTCCACTACCCTGCCCTGCCGCATCTCAGTCTTCACCACCTGGAGTGAGGTCAACCTCTTTGTCTGAGATGGGCCACAGGTAGATTCAGACCTGCGAAAGGTAGACGCTTGGCTATGACCGGGGGACGGAGGAGGAAGCAATGTGGAGACTGCTACAGCCAAACTGGACCAAAACCAAAAAACCAAACCCACTGCCACTGAGTCAATTTCAACTCACAGCAACCTACAGGACAGAGTAGAGCTGCCCCCACAGGGTTTCCAAGGCTATAAATCTTAACAGAAGCAAACTGTCTCATTTTTCTTCCATGAAGCAGATAGTGGGTTTGAACAATTAACCTTTTGGTTAGCAGCTGGATGTTTTAACCACTATGCTACCAAAGTGCCTTCAAACTGGGACAGTTGAGGAAAAATGGCCTAAGAGGCCTTCGTGGAAGAGTCCAGAAACAGCCCTGAGACCATCACCCACATCCCCAAGTCATTTCCACAAGACCTCAGTGGGCAATCAGTGAAAATGTTTATAGAGGTCTCTCTGTGTACAGAGGTCCCTGGGTAGCGCATACTGTAAAGTTTGGCGATTTGAATCCACCCACTGGTGCCATGAAAGAAAACCCTTTCATAAGATTACAGCCATTGAAAACCCTATGAAGCATAATTTTACTGTAACACACACAAGGTCTCCATTAATCAGAATCAGCTCCATGGCAAAGGTGTTGTTGTTTTGTTATGTTTTCACTGTGTACACAATTCTAATCTGCGTGTGGTATCTTTGTGTTCTTGAATGAATGCCCCTGCCTCAAAGATACTGTGGGTCCTGTTTATCTGGTAAAGTGATGCTATTAAGGATAAATGGGTAGAGAGAGATTGGTGGGTTTCAGGGCAGGGCAAGGAGCCAGTTTCGGCCATGGAAAAGCCACCTAGTGGACAAACCACAGTTGAAGAGTGCATTGAGAGCCAGGTGTATGTCGTGAATCAACAGTAGGGGTCTTCTAGACACACTCCAGACCAGCCTGTGACTACGTGCAAGCACCCAGCTGCCCAACCATCACCACCCAGAACTAGTCACAAACTTTCTCCCTGGTTTTACAAAGCCACACCCATGCTGACTCCTCCCTATGCACCACTCCACTTCCCTTTTTTGAAGCTCATCAGGCAACCAGAAGCCTTGTGCTAAAGGGGAGGACTCAAAGGGGCCCTAGGTTCTAGCCCTGAATGTACCACCAGCTTGCTATGTAATTTCCACCCCGGGCAAGGGCATAGCTAGGGGGATACAAACAGCACCCTGTCAGAAGGGTGACACCAAAATGACTGTCTATAAAATTTTTGTGCAGAGTTTCAACAGAAATTTATTAGTTTTTTAAATAAAAATATCCTTATAGTTATAACAAAAGGAGCTCTGGTGGTGCTGTGCCTAAGGCATTTGACTGCTAACCAGAAGGCTGGTGGCTCAAACCCACCAGCCATTCCTGAGAAAGAAGGTTGGGCAATCTACTTCCGTAGTGATATCTCCTTGGAAACTCAAGGAGGGGTCACTATGAGTTGGATCCAACTCGATGGCAGTGCATTGCGTTGCGTTGAAGGAGGTTAGCAGTTCAAACCCACCAGCTGCTCCATGAAAGAAAGATGGGGCAATCTACTTCTGCAAAGATTTACCACCTCGAAAACCCAGTGGGGGTCACTATGAGTTGGAATCAACTCAATGGCAGTGAGTTTGGCTTTTGGTTTGGAGTTATAACAACAAAAACATTTTTTGCCAGCCCAGCCTACATGTATCAATATACCTACAAGGCTAAAACTTTGCTAATTTACTTTTTGAGCCTTCTAATGTGCTTAGGCAGGAGCTCTGTAGCATAGTGCCTAAGGGTTTGAACCACCAGCCACTCCTGGGAAGGAAGGTTGGGCAATCTACTTCCGTAGTGATATCGCCTCGGAAACCCAAGGAGGGGTCGCTATGAGTTGGGTCCAACTTGATGGTAAATACCAACAGCAACAACAATGTGCTTGGGTCAGAGCTGTCATTATTACCCAATTACAATGATGCTTTGAATCACGTGGTTTCATCTGTACATGCTACAAGCATGCTCTGTTGTTTTCATTGCTGCTGATGTTTTTTTATAGCTGCTAATTTTGTCACATTTTCTGGTGTTTTAGCTACAATATCATAGTAAGTAGTACTTGTGAACCTATATCAATAACTTTTTTTAGAATGAAGCAGTAATTAAAGGAAAAGAAGGAGAAAAATCACAAAAGCCTTCCATTCAATTACTAATAACTTAACTAATGTTGTAATTCTCTGTAGAAAGATTTTACAAAACAATTTTTTTGTTAGTATTTGTGGTAGTTAAGGTTGTAGGTCAACTTGGCTGGGCCTGGTTGAGTGGCTGGGCAGCTGGATGTAGTTATTCCCCACGGTGAGATTGGTAATTAACTCCATGATGGAACCTACTGGAGCAGTTGAGTAGCTGTTTTAGGGATGTGGGCTGCTTCCAGTATATAAAAAACAGCTTTGAGGAGGTCTCTAGCTGATGGAACATTTGAATCCTGCATGTAGCCGAGTTGTTGTTCAGCAGCCTGCCGTGCTCTGCTGATCTTGGGACTTTTAATGGACTTGAATTAAAGGCCTGCCATGTGGTTTGGTAATATCGGGACTGTGCCTTTTCATTTGTCAACCATTTGTCAGCCTCAGCAGCCAGCAGCTACCTGAGTGAAGAGATGCCTCTAGCTTCAGTGCACCGGGAGCAAGTGGCAGAGCTGAATGAAGCCCAAGGTTGAGGGGCTTTCACCCAGTCCCTAGATCCTGGTACTTTGAACTTGGACTTAAAGCCTCCAAAATTGTGAAAGAATAAACTCCTGTTTGTTCAAGCCATCTCATTTGTGGTATATTCCTGACAAAGTGGCACTAAATAATCAAAACAGTATTCAATACAGTATAAGAAATATTACATAAGCAATTCATAGCTACATTTATCACATATTATTCTATGATTAAAATTGATAATAAACATTACTGAGGATTCTGTAAGAAGCTATGGTGGTATAGTGGTTAAGACATTTGGCTGCTAACCAGAAGGTGGGTACTTCGAGCCCACTAGCTGCTCTGTGGAAGAAAGATGAGGCAATCTGCTTCTGTAAAAATTTACAGCATTGGAAATCCAGTGGGGGTTGCTATGAGTTGAAATCGATTTGATGGCAGAGGGTTTGTTGTTTTGGTTAAGGATTCTGTATGATCTGGTACAAGAGGAGGTCCATGGTGGTGACTGGGGAGAGAGGTGATACCATGAATCACAGTACTGGGTGACACCAGTCCTAGTGACACCACTGCCCCTGAGCTCAGTCTCCTCACCTGTACACATACAGCAGTAGTATGTGTAAATGTTAGAGCACAGGATCCTGACCAGACTCCCAGGGTTGCAGTCCAGTGTGTCACTAACTAGCTTTGTGAACCTGGGCATTATATATCCTTTTTGCGTCTCTTTACATAAAATGGTGGATATATCAAAGGACAGTATGGGGATTAGATGGGTTAATATATGTAAAGCACTTGAAATGGTCGGACACAGAATAAGGGCTCAACAAACGCTGTTGGTATTAGTTGCCGTCAAGTCAGTTCCTACTCACGGTGACCCCATGTCTGTGGAGTTGAACTGCACCATAGGGTTTTCAAGGCTGCGATCTTTCAGAAGGACATTGTCAGGCCTGTCTTCCCAAGTGCCTCTGGGAGAATTCAAACCACCAACCTTTCAGATGGTAGTTGAACACAACCATTTGCACTACCTAAGGACCTCAATAAATGTTACCTATTTTTATTATTATTATTATTATAACTGTGAGAGAGGAGGACTCAGTGATTTCTGAGGTCCTGTCCAGCTCTGGTGTTCTATGACCTTGGGATTCTGCCTGCGTTATCATTATTTATCTGTATTTCTAAAAACGCACAATATGTTGCCATTATTTGAATAACTCGGGCATCTCCAATCGGAATGACCCTTTGAACTTGGGCCTCCTTGAGCTACCCTTTCCTATGCAAATGGAAGGCTTAGGCCCCCACCTATTCACTGTGGAAAGTGTAGAGCCCTTTCCAGTACCTCTGAGTTCTGGGGCAGGGTTAGGAGATGTTTCTCCCACATCTTTCCTCATTGAAGCCCTCTACTCTGTGACGGTCTGTCCCTAAACTTCCCCAGGCTCACAGAGTGTGGTAGACTTTTTGAGGGTTCAGGTGTAAGGCAGGGAAATTATAGCACAGAGCAAGAAGCAAATACATCAAGGTCAAACAATAGAGTCTGGTTAAATAAACACCATACTTACACACTGTGCAGCTATAAAAAAAAAAAAAGTAATGAGTACTGCTTGCTGCATTAATATGGAAAGATTACTAAGTAAATACAAAACTAGGTGCAGGATACTGTGAATGGCATATTTGCAAAAGAAAAAGAGAAGCAGAGGAAGGGGAAATATATTTACCTACATTTGCTGTATGTGCATGTCCCTGAGTGGTGCAAACACTCAGCTGCTAACCAAAATGCTGGAGGTTCAAGTACACCCAGAGGCACCTCAGAAGAAAGGCCTGGCAATCTGCTTTCCAAAAGGTCACAGTTCTATTCTGACACTTACATGGTGGCCATGAGTCAGAATTGACTCCATGGCAACTGGTTTTCTCTCTGGGAAGCCACATGAAAAACTAGTAACCTTAACAGTCAGGGCAGGGGTGGTAGACATCTTTGTACATTTTAAATTTTGAAATACATGGATATATTATTTGCTAACAAAAATCAATAATTTTTAAAAATCAAGATGAAACATCATTCTGCCTTGAGATTGCTTTGCTAATCCTCACCCACTGGCCCAGGTTCCAGGCCGCACCCCACCCCTCTCTGCCAGCTGCCCCCGCAGATAACAATTTCCTCGCATTTGGTTATGCAAACCTTTTGCTCTCTTTCCCTCATTTTCCTCCAACCAGGTTGTGCCTCTCTCACCCAAAAAGCCCACTGCTGTGTTTTCCCCACAAAAGAGCCTCCTCACCACTTCCCTAGAAAGCAGAGTAACAGCAGCTTCTGTATGAAGTGGCCCTTTTAGTTTTTCTGTCACATTTGTGTCCACGTCAGCCTCCTAGCTGGACTGTGAGTTTTATGAGGGCAGAAAGCTGCCTTGTTCATCTTTGGGGCTCCAGCATCTTAGGTGCTTCTGTATACACCACGTCAATCTGCCCAGGGGACTCTGAGCGTCCTGAGGACAGGGACTCTGGCTTATTCTTGTCTCTCCCTCCTTCAATGCCTGGCACATGATAGTTCACTCAAAGACCCCAAGTAAGTGTCAAACTGGGGAAAAAGAGGATTCATTTTTAAGGAAACATCAAGTAGCTGTTAACGGTGATGGAAAATTTGGAAGCAGATACAGGTAATGGTTGTATATCATAATTAACGTCATCAGTCTCACTGAATTATAATGTGAAAATTGCTGAATTGACAAATGTTGGGTTATATATATATTTTTACCACACACATACCAAAAAAAAGTTTGTCAAATTGAATTGGCTTGGTGAGATAAGTGTGTGAATGTGGAGAGGCAAAGCAGAGGATGAGATTTGGGCCAAGTATGGGTCAGGAAGGCCGTTGTTGTGTACTACCAAACCTATTGCTATCAAGTCCATTGCAACTCATAGCAATCCTGTAGGACAGGGTAGCACTGCCCCATAGGGTTTCCAAGACTGTAATCTTTACGAAAGCAGACTGCCACATCTTTCCCCTGAGGAGCCAACTGGTGGGTTCAAACCATGGATCTATTAGTTAGCAACCGAGTGCTTAACCACAGTGCCATCAGGGCTCCTCATAATAACAGTTCACCTTTATTAAGCATTTTGCTACATGTCAGGCAGTCCTCTAAATGCTTTTCATGCTTCAACTCATTTAATCTTTACAATAACTCTACCAAGTGGGTTCTGTTATTATCTCCATTTTACAGATGAGGAAACTGAGACACAGTGTGATTAAGAAAATTTTCCAACATCACACAGCTAGGAGCGCTGATGGTGCTGTAGTAAGGCATTAGGCTGCTAACCAAAAGGTGGGCAGTTCAAACCCACCAGCTTCTCCATGGAAGAAAAATGAGGCAGTCTGCTTCTGTAAAGATGTACAGCATTGGAAATGCTAGGGGGGTTGCTATGAGTCAGTATTGATTTGATGGCAATGGGGTTATCTTAAAAAAAAAAAAAAAATCCCACAGCTAATAAGTGGTAGAGCTGAGATTTGAACTCATTCTGAATGCAGAGTATCTGCTCCCAACTATTTAAACTGCCTCATGTGTCCACAGTAAAAAGTATAAGCTATATAGAGCAAGGCCAGCCTACCAGCACATAAATGGAATGGAGAGGAGCAGAGGCTAGCCAGAGCTTGGGGCTGAGAAGTGAAAAGAAGGCCGAGTAGGACCTCCCTCTCCAGAGAGTGTTCAAGAACAAGAGGCATGGGGCTAGACAAGATTACCTTCCAAGGCCTCTACCCACTTCTGACTCGCACCCGAGCTGAGAGAACACTGAGGGCAAAAGCCTATGGGGTCCCTCCACGGGTCCGTTTGGAGCAGCCATCGAGGCCAAAGGTTACAGCTAGAGGGCAACACAGCTCCTGCAGTAAGACAAATGTTGACCCCCCACATCCCTGCCCAGCAGCCAGAGGCCCCAACCAGGCCAACTAAAGGGCAGGCAGGGGACAGGAAAAGACTGGTCTTTCCAGCTCCTAAACCTCCAACTCTCAGCCCAGAGTGACTGCCTCTTTCCCCACTGAAGCAAGTAAAGCATGGAGTGGTTAAGTAATAATGCAAGGTCCCACAGTGGCTGCCGTGGGGATTCGAATCCAAGGAGTCTAGCTCCTTTCATTCATTTAATAAATACTTACTGAGAACCTACCGGGAGCTCTGGTGGTGTAGTGCCTAAAGCATTTGACTGCTAACCAGAAGGCTAGTGGTTCAAACCCACCAACCACTCCTCAGAAGGAAGATTGCGCAATCTACTTCCGTAGTGATACCGCCTTGGAAACCCAAGGAGGGGTTGTTATGAGTCAAACTGACTTGATGGCAGTGAGTTTGGTTTTTTGATGAGCACCTACTACGTGTCAGGTACTATCTAGGTGCTTAGTACTGTCGGTTTACAGAATCCACGTTGTGAACTATGTTACATCCTTGAGGTGGGAAGAAGGCCAGGAGTAAGGGTCCACCCTAGCACTGGGAGAGGATGCTTGGTTCTCCAAGATTCTGCTGGCCCAGGAACTGAAGAAAAAGAGCAATTACTCTGCTGAGAAGCTGGTGGCTTCTGGGGCTGATGATGCCATCTCTGGTAAGCTAGGCTACTGAACAGAGGACTCAGGGCCCTGGCCCTGTGACCCCCTCCCTGAAAGAATGTTGTTCTTACTATTTCCCTGGGTGGTGCCAAGTCTCTTGGAGCCCATGTCCTTTGGTGGCCTTGGGGAGGAGGGCTGTGAGAGGAGGGCACAGGGTGAGAAGGGTGAGTCAAACTGCTGCCAGGTAGATCTCAGCTGCTCTTTCCCCCCAGCCCATTCCTGACCTGGCAGCTCAGGAGACTCTCTTGGGCCTGGGGACCAGAGCATGTGGTTTGGGGAAAATGGCAGGAAACTGGCACTGCTGGGTTGTTCCCCTCCTTGAGCGGCTGGCAGCTCCCTCTGCAATGTGACCCAGCTGCAAGCTGGGGAAGAGAAAGGGCCTCGGAGTCATAAACCCACACTCAGCTGCTCAAGGCAGGCAGGCTGAGGACCAGGTCCAGCTCAAGGGTGTGGACGAGGGTGGGTGGGTGTGCTGGGGGTAGAGGGATCTTTGGGAGCTTTCTTGAATTCATAGGCCAAGGGCAAGAAAAACATTGTCTGGATTAATATTCCTGTTGCAAGGTCTACAAAGCCTTGCCCTCCTCCCAACCCATTCCTTTTATCCTCCCTTTTCCCAGGATCCTCCCTGAAATGCTACCTCCTCCAAGAAGACTTCCTGAACTTATGGGAATTAATGTTTCTCCTCATCTGTGTTCCATGTGCTGATGAATAGACTGACTTTGGACTTCTCTAACACTTCCTTCAAACTTTCATCCAAGTTTGTGCAGGCCTCCTGACACAAAAGTCACATTTCTTTGACATGTGATTTTTTAGCTTCAAATGTGTATATTTTCTTGTTTTAAATTACTTACAAAGTAAGCATAGGTTTTATTCTCAAATCTTCCAGGAAAATTGATGTTCAAAGATTGTCCATGTTTTGCCTATTACTTTGTAAACCACTCAGAACTTCAAGAGCATCATTGTGTCGCTCAATGGGAGGACCACTGAGGTCGCTAACTTCAGCTAGTAGAATCCCAAACCCTTTCTTGCAGGTACTTAGAAACTGATGCCTGCATTCCTTAGGAGTGACCAGGCAGATGGGCAACTATAGCCTGCACCAGGGTCACTTCTGTTAACAGGGTACTGTTCAAATATTATTGCATTGCATGGGTGCCATGATGGACTATAGTTTATAAGCAGTTCTCTGGAACAATGGTTTGTAAGCTTGATTGCAAATTAGAATTATCTGGGGATCTTTTAACACTCCTGATGCTCACTCCACAACCTATACCAATTAAGTCAGCATCTCTGGGGAGGAAACCCAGTCAACAGAACTTTCTGAAAGCTCCCCAGAAGATTCCAATGTGCAGCCAAGTTTGAGAACCAGTGACCTGGGCCAGCCCCTTTATAATGCAGATGGAGATGTGGAGGTCCTGACAGAAGTGATTGTCCAGGTTCACCCAGCAGGGCAGTGGATGAGCTCCCACCAGGCCTCCTCCTGCCATGTCCTACACACTCATCTTCCACCTTGCTGTGGGCACTGAGCTGGTGGACTCCCAGTCCCACAAGGCTGATAGGAAAGAGGAGATCAAGGATAAGCTGAGAGTCCCTATCCCTATATGCCTCCATTCAACCAGCCTCTGAGGCTGGAGGCCTTAGAGCAGAGCCCAACCTGCAAATTATCTAGGCTTGGACACTACCCTGGATTTAACAGGAGCTCTGGGCGGCTGGAAAGGACCCCTGTGGTGCAGTGGTTAAGCACTCAGCTGCTAACCAAAAGGTCGATAGTTTGAACCACCAGCTGCTCCATGGGAGAAAGATGTGGCAGTCTCTTCAATGACAATTACAATCTGCCTTATGGAGCAGTTCTACTTAGTCCTATAAGGTCACTATGAGTCATAATCCACTAGATGGCAATGGGTAGGGAGTACGGGGGGGCGGGGGGAGCTTGGGGCCCAGACACCAAAGGGAGACATGCTACAGCCACAGGCAAAAGAGGTCAGGGCGGGGATGCAAGGTGACATCCCTGACCCCACCATGTGGGGCCCCAGTATTCCCCTCCTCCAGTGCTCCCCACCCTCCTGATGACACACTGACCCCTGCCCTCCACCTCATTGCCCTCATCCCTATTAGGGAGGTGACCACGGAAGTGCCTCAGCAGCTTGAGGGCTGACTGCAACTTGTTTTCACTCTGGGGTCTTGAATAGGTCTGACTGGATCCCAAACAATAGGTCCATCTAGAGGGTCACAGGCCGCTGTGTCCAGGCTGGGCTGTCTGTGGGACACACACACATACACATACATACACACACACACACACACACACACAAAACGGAACCCTTGGAGGAAGAGGAAGAGGTTCCCTAGGATCTCTGAGTCACTAAATTTGGGACATTCATGGACAAATGCCCCTCTTAGAGAAAGAAGTTCAGAGGAAAGGTGGACAAGGTTGGACAAAGAAGTTCATCCTTCTATTCTCTTCATCCCCTATCTTCTAACCTAGTGTTTCTCAAACCTGACTTTACACAGAATCATGTGAGGAGCTTTTAAAGATGCTAAAGCACAGGGAGACAGCTCAGGGTGCAGAAGAGTATGGAGGGATGGACACTGGGAAGAGGTAACTATGGGGAGGAGTGAGAGGGGAGCTGTTGCATTGTAAATTTTGGTCAATGACATGAGACAAAGTATATGTGAACTGCTGTATGAAAAGTGAATTTACTCTGTAAATCTTCACCCAAATCAAAATAAAATTTAAAATAAATAAATAAAGATGCTAAAGCCTAAGCTATAGCCCCCAGCAGCTCTTAGTCCACTGTTCTGAGGTAAGGCTGGGCATTTCTACTTAAAACTCCCCAAGTGACTCTACTATACAGCTAGGCAGCCAGGAGCTAGAAACCCAGCTTGATGGAATTACCAGACAGGAGGCTGGATTCTCTCACTGGGCAGAGGGACAGGAAAAAGCCTGCCCTTTCTGGGGGTGCATGGCAGGTAGTATATACTGAGACCCCACCTTCACATCCATCACCACACAGTGCAATAGAAGGTGGAGTTAAGAGTATAGGCAGAAAAAGATGGAAACAACCTATGTGCCCATCAGCAGAAGAGTGAATGACCAAACTATGGTACATACACACAATGGAATGCTGTGCAGTGCTAAAGAATAATGTAGAGTCTGCAAAACACCGCATTATATGGATGAACTTAGAGGACATAATGAAATAAGTCAATCACAGAAGGACAAATATAGTATTAGTTCATTGTTGTCAAGGTAAGGTTTATATATGGAGGGAAACTTTCTTTGTTGGTTCCCACGGGTGGGAGAGGAGGGAAGGGGAGGAAACACTGCCAAAAAAAAAAAAGAATTGACCCATGTCACTTTTGTGTATTTCACTGTACATAAATTATATTTCAATAAAATGTATTTTAAAAAAGAAGAAGAAGAAGAAAAGGAAAGAAAAAAAAAGAGTATAGGCAGATTCTGACCCTGAGGTTCCTCTTTCCTGACCTTGGGCAAATGATTGGCCTCTCACAGCCTCGGTTTCCTCATTTATAGGATGGATAGACAGTTGCCACCTGGGAAATTCTTGTGATAATTAAATGATATAATCCACACAGTCCCAAGTTTGTTGTAAGCAATCAATAAAAGGCAGCTTTTTATTATCTAATAAATAAATAAAAATCAAAACCCGAGTTAGTGATACACTGACCACAGCTCTGAGCTAGGTTGTGGTCCAAGAGAAATGCAGACCCACAGTCCTGCCCTCAGGCCTCTCCTTCCCAGACAGATACAGGGGGACAGATGCATAGTGAATGAGCTCAGGGTTTATAGTGATTATAAACAGGAAATAATGGATGGGATTAAATATTTACATGGTATACAGGCTTTGGGATAAAAACATTAGCAAGGAGGGCAGAGAGGAGTGGGGAAAAGGAGGCAGCAAACATAAGGAGAGTATAAATGTTAGTACAAAGCAGGGATTGAAACCATCCGAACATGTGTTTCAAAAGCACCAGAAAGGTAGGGACAAGGACAGGAGGGGAAAACCACTGTCCAGGCCTATCGGGTGTGTGTCAGAAGCCTGGCCTCATTGTTCCTTAGTCAGGGATGTCCTGCAAAGCTGGAAGAGAACATACAGGCAATCCTTGAGTTATGAACAAGATCCACTCCTAAGAGTGTCTTTAAGCTGAATTTGTAGGTAAGTTGGAACAGCTGCATACAGTTCTTATTTAGCCATACTTTAGTGCAAGAAGGAGCTCTGGTGGCACTGTGGTTAAAGCATTGGGCTGCGAACCAAAAGGTCAGAAGTTTGACGCCACCAGCAGCTCCGTGGGAGAATGATGAGGTCAGTCCACTTCCGTAAAGATTTATAGCCTTGAAAATCCTATGGAGCAGTTCTACTCTGTCTTATAGGGCCACTATGAGTCAGAAACAACTCGATGGCAGTGGGTTTGGTTTTTCCAGTGCAAAAAAAGAGTCAAAACCTTTTCAACGATTTAAAAGCTGCACATGCAGCAAGTGAAGGTGATTGTGATGAAGAATTTGTTGTGAATAGGGGTTGGTTCAATCCTTTCAAAAGTGAGGGCAAATTTACATAATATTAAAGGGCAAGTACAAGTTGTCCTTGTCCTTAAGTTTGTAACCCAGGGACTTACTGTAATCAAATTATGACTCGTTATTCTGAATTGCTGTCTCCAGTGGGGAAGGCAGGCAGGCAGGGAGCCTGGAAAGGAGAAACAAGTTGTTTTCCAGGATTTTGTTTGCTCATTCTCCAGCTCCCTCTGTCCCCAAGCCCTTTCCCTCCCTTTCTGCTTTCCCCAGGCCTGGCCTCCTCTGTCCCTCCCTCCTTCATAGGCTCTTCTCCTTCCCATCCCCTCCCTCTTCCCAGGGCAGATTGAAGGGGGGGATCTTAGTCTCAGCAGGTGACCTGGGTGGGGGGCCAGGTGCCACCACAAGGAATATCCTACCCCAGGAGCTTCTGGACTGTCAACAATCTTATCCCTAAAAAGAATTTTCCCAGCCCCTCCCATCCCTCAACCAGAGACAACAAACAAAACCCTTCTGTTTCTAGAAGTCAGATCACTTGATTGACCAGGACTCTGTCTCTGACTTGCTATGGCACATTGGGCAAGTCATTTGTCCTCTCTGGAGCCAGGGAATCATTCCAAAAGGAGGAGCCCTCTGTGCTTGCCCTTTCCTGTCTTCCAGGACTGCTGTGAGAGAGGATGAGGGGGTGATTCTATTGGTCAGGGACCCTAAGATCTGGGATCCCTGGAAGCCTGAGGCAGATGGTATGACCAGGTCATAGAGCTGGAGCCAACCCTGGGAGTGTGGAATGGCTTACTGCCGGACTCTCACAGAGATCTAGGGTCCTGGAAGTAGTGGGCTAGATGTCCCTTAAGGGCCATTCCATCCATTCCCCAGCCCCTACCAGTGGGTGCATGCAGTTTCTCAGAGAAGAGGGCAGCCAAGCACAGCTCTCATTTGAAAGGCCAGGTGGACTGAAAGGGGGAAGAACTCTTGTCCCTCTCCCTCTGTCCTGAATCCTCCTTCCAATGACTCTATAGGACAGGCAGATAAGCTGGCTCCTGTCCTCCCCCGGGTCCTCATGTTTCATGGCTTGGCAGCTCCTGGTGATACACGCATCAGAAATCTTTTCTGGGGTCATAAGGAGACTGGGCAAAGGGAAAAGGTGGAATTTTTCCAAACACCAAGTTTTTCGCTCTCGCACATGCATACACACACACTTACACGCACATTCACATGAATGCATGAACTCCTGCTGGGACTGTTAGATCCAAAATTCACCTGATGGTTGCCACAAACCATGAAAGAGTATTTCTTTTATATGATTTATTTTATTTTTATTGTTGGTATTGAGAATATACACAACAATTTCTACATGTACAAAAAATTCAGTGACACTGATTATATTCTTTATATATTCTTTTCTGGATTATTCTTCCCTTATTAATGGGAGTTCTGGTGGTGTATGCCTAAGGCTTTTGACTGTTAACCATAAGGCTGGCAGTTCAAACGCACCAGCCACTCCTCAGAAGGAAGCCTGGGCAATTTACTTCCATAGAGACACCACCTAGGAAACCCAAGGAGGGGTCGCTCTGAGTCAAATCGATTCCATGGCAGTGCATTTGTTTATTATTATTATTATTAACATAAACTCACTGCCCCTTAAGTTTCCTATCAGATCTTTCAAGTTCCTGTTGTCAGTTTGATCTCCACATAAAAAAAACCAACAACTCACTGCCATTGAGTCAATTCTGACTTATAGTGACACCCATTGGGTTTCCAAGGCTGTAAATATTTACTGAAGTAGATTGCTCCATCTTCTTTCCATGGAGCAGATGGGGGGTCTGAACTGCTGGCATTCTGGTTAGCAGCCAAATGTCTTACCTACTATGCCATCATACAAATAGATCTTAAAAGAGCACAATGTTCAAGGCAGACATTCCTTACTAGTTGAGCTAAATAAACTGTTGTGTGGTTTTAAGAAGACTTCAAGAGTTATTTTTGGTTTAAGGTTTAAAGATTATCTCAGGACTGGGGAACAACCAACTCAATTTGCACAACAAAATACGTAAAAGCCTTGTTCCACATCCTACCTTGGTGAGTATTGACTGGGGTCTTAAAAGCTTTCAAACAGCCATCTAAGATGCAGCTAATGGTCTCCTAGCAGAAGTGAAGAAAAACGCAAAAAAAAAAAGGGCATTTGGAAGCAATTAGCCATAGGACATGATGACCCTCGAGACCAGAACAACTAGATGGTGCCCAGCTACCAATGCCAACCACTCAGGAAAGGATCAAGTCTGGAGATCCTGGATAGAGTGGGAGAGAAAATGTGTAACAAAATCCAAAAACTCAATAATGACCAGAATCACCAGTCAGATGAAATCTGGTGAGATCTCCCCCCCGCAATACTATGGCCCTGGAATACATTCTGTGCCTGGAATAAAACTCACTTCCAGGGCTGGCTCTCAGCCCAATAGTTAACAAGGTACACACGCAGACCACTCAACCTAGGATGATGCACCCACATATTCTATGGTAATACGTCCCTTAAAGCAATAGACCATGGGGCACCAGAAGACCAACTTTCAAATTGAGGAAATGCAGGACAAACAGGAGTACATAAATATGAAGGGCACATGAGGAGGGTTAAGGGTAGGGAGGAGAAGAGACTGGGTTAGGGTTGGACATGGTAAATGGAGAATGAAACTA
Organism: Orycteropus afer afer; assembly: GCF_000298275.1. Classification (NCBI taxonomy): domain Eukaryota; kingdom Metazoa; phylum Chordata; class Mammalia; order Tubulidentata; family Orycteropodidae; genus Orycteropus; species Orycteropus afer. Next base: position 14,746,306 of record NW_006921621.1, read on the forward strand.
AATGTACATGTAACGTTGAATGTAAAACAAGCTCTAAAAATAAAAATTAAAAAAAAAGAATGAGAGTGAAAATGACAAATATCTTCCTGTCACTATAGTCTCTGAAAGGAATTCCCTGAAAGGGTCTCAGGAATATCTAGGAGTACCCCAGACCACACTTTGAAAACTCATCTGCAGGCTAAATAGATTAATGTTTGATGGTTTTTTGTTGTTGTTGTTGTTGTTGTTGACAAAAATACCCAGTAAATGTATATCTATCCTGCAAAAAATAATGAAAGAAAGATTATTTCAGCAATAGTTTCAGGAGTTCATACAGCCTCCATGGCTCCAGAAAGTCTGGAGTCTGTGAGAATTTGAAATTCTGTTCTGCATTTTACCCCTTTTGACTGGGATTCTTCTATAGAATCACTGATCAAAATGTTCAATAACAGTAGCTGGACACCATCCAGTTCTCCTGATCTTATGGCAAAGAAGGCAGTTGTTCATGGAGGCAATTTCATTCCCCAGGAAGGACAATATTGAAGGAGGGTTGTGACTGCCCCTGTCCTGGCCCCTGCAGTCTTCTCACTACCATCCACACCATTCTCACAGAGATCTGTTGGTGTTGTTGTTATGTGCCATCGAGTCAGACCTGACTCATAGCAACCCCTCCTTGAGTTTCCGAGGCAGTATCACTACAGAAGTAGATTGCCCCACCTTCCTTCCAAGGAGCAGCTAGTAGGTTTGAACCACCAGCCTTCTGGTTAGCAGTCAAGTGCCTTAGGCACTATGCTACCAGAGCTCCTAACAGAGATCTAGGGTCCTAGAAGTAGTGGGCTAGATGTCCCTTAAGGGCCATTCCATCCATTCATTCCCCAGCCCCTACCCAAGACTGCATTCAGTTTCTCAGAGAAGAGGGTAGCCGGGTACAGCTCCCATTTGAAAGGCCAGGTGGACTAAAAGGGAGAAGAAATTTTCCAACCACTCCCACCTTTGCCCATCCCCTACCGTTTCTATTAGAACAGCAGGGACAGAGCAAAAGAAAGTAGAGGAAGCTTAGCTACACTGGCTCCCAGCTGCTCCCCTCTATGCCTACCCCACCTTCAGCGATGGGCGTGAAAGGAAGCACCTCTCCTTGAGAATGACAGAAGTGACTTCAAAGATTCCCTTGCCTGACCTTTCATTCTACAGATGAGGTCACTGGAGTCTAGAGCAGTCCAGGGACATGCCCCAGGTCACACGGCCTGTCAAGGGTGGACTGAGCACTTAGACCCAGATCTCCTGACTCTAGTTATCAGTAAGGACTCCCCAGGTCTTCTTCAGCCATCTCCTTCCTCCCACTCCCACCACCACTCTGGTGCCTTTGCCCACCACTAGGCCTTCCTAGGGAGCTCTGGTAGCATAGTGCCTAAGGCACTTGACTGCTAACCAGAAGGCTGGCGGTTCAAACCCACCAGCCACTCCTGGGAAGGAAGATGGGGCAATCTACTTCCGTAGTGATATGCCTCGGAAACCCAAGGAGGGGTCATTATGAGTCAGGTCTGACTCGATGGTACATAACAACAACAAATAACAGGTCTTCCCAGGATTCTGAGGAAAATCATTCTAAACAGTAGAGTACCCCCAGAAGCTCATACCAGGAAATCCCTAAAGCAGTCTCCCTCTCATCTAGATGCCCATCCCTGGTGGTGGCCCAAATAATCTGGCCCTCTGGCAATGCCCACAGCAACCCCCACGCAGGGTTGGAAGTTCACAGGAATCCCTGGGTATATCCTCCAGATCCAGGTCAGGTCTTTCAGCAGAGCTGACTCCTACTATATCCATTGCCAGACCATGGCCCACCCTTGGCTCACCCCAGCTGATGACTCCCTCATTGTTTTTTGCAAGAGAAGAGATTGAGCCTCTGCAAGGTGAAGAGAATGACCCAGGCTGACCCAGGCCTTCCACTCTGTGGTGGACATTGGGATCCACTGTTCAGACACCATTTCAAGACTGAAGGGCTTATTTTACCAACTGCTTCCAGTATATAAGAACACACTTTGAGAACGGTCTCTAGCTTTTTGGCACATCTGGATCCTGCATTTGGCCTGCCATGTTGTCTGCCAATCTTAAGACTGTTTCTGGACTTGATCTAGTGGCCTACCATGTTGCTTGATAATCTTGGGACTGTGCCATTTTATTTGTTGATCTTGGGTTTGTCAGCCTCAGCTGCCAACAGCTGTTTGAGTTAAGAGACACCTCCAGCTCCAGTGGCTGGGAGCAAGAGGCAGAGCCCAAGGTTGAGGGGCCTTCACCCAGACCCTAGAGCTGGCACTTTGAACTTGGACTTCTAGCCTCCTAAACTGTAAGAGAATAAATCCCTGTTTGTTAAAGCCATTCACTTGTGGTATTTCTGTTAGAGTAGCACTAGAGGACCAAAACACTAGGGGACTCAACTGTGACATATTCTGAATCCAGGGTGCTTTCCATCACTCTTTCCCTTATTTAGGGAAATCAGCTTACCCAAAGGAAGGCAATAAATAAACTGGACCCCACTAGAACTGTAGCAGATGAACAGGATGTGGCTGTTGACCCTGACACAAAGCCAGAAGGAAAAGCAAATCCACCAGCTGACAGTCAAGATATTAAATGAAGCTTGGTAGGTTAGGCCATTTGTTCATTTCTTCTTTCTGCTCTCTGGAATATGGGCATGGTGGCTGGAGCTGAAGCAATTATCTAGGACTATGAGGTAGCAGAGCAACAAGCTAGAAGGAGCCTGGGTCCCTGACTACTTCCAGAGTTCTTTACTATCTTATTTAACTCACTGATATTTTGGGTTTTCTGTCATAGCCGAACTAACACCTAAAGAAAAAGTTGTTGTTGTTTGCTGTCTAATCAATTCCAACTTATAGTGACCCTCTATGACAGAGTAGGACAGCCCCATAGGATTTACTAGGCTATAATCTTTTTCTTTTAATCATATTTTATTGTGTTTTTGATGAAAGTTTACACAGAAAATTGGGTTCCATTTAACAATTACTACATAAATTTTTTGGTAATATTGGTTACATTTTTCACAGTATGTTAACATTCTCATTAATTCTGTTCTGGATGGTCCATTTCCAATAATCTAATTTATCTATTCCCTAACTCTTGAATCTTTGTTTTAGAGTAATGCTGACCCTTTGGTCTCACATAGATCATATTTTTTAAAAGTGTGCAATACACACAAGTGCAATTCTTTAGTTTATTAGTCAATGTGTTATTTAGCTAAAAGGTGACCTCAGGTGATATATATGGACAGGTCCCATATGAGCACAATTAAGTGTTCTGGAATTCTCATTCTTTTAAATGTTAACCAAAACTTGTTATGACCCACTCAGTCAGATGTGTTTGCATCGTCTATAAAACACAGATAAACATCTTTCTAATATTCTCTGCTTGCAGCCAAGATTCATCTGACATCAGCAATGATATTCCTCATTCCACATTCTCTTCTGAATCCAGCTTAAATTCCTGGCAGTTCCCCGTTAATGTACTGCTGCAACCATTTTTTAATTAACTTCAGCAAAATTTTATTTGTGTGTGATATCAATGATATTGTTCAATAATTTCCATATTCTGTCAGATCACCTTTCTTTGGAATAAGCACAAATAAGGGTCTGTTCCAGTTGGTTGGCCAGGTAGCTGTCTTCCAAATTTCTTGGCATAGACAAGTGATTGCCTCTAGTGTTGCATCCATTTGTTGAAACATCTCAGTTGGTATTCCATCTGGAGCTTTGTATTTTTTGTCAATTTCTTCAGTGCAGCTTGGACTTCGTCCTTTAGTACCATCCATTCTTGATCATATGCTACTTTCTGAAACGGTTGAACGTTGACCAATTCTTTTTAGTTCAGTGACTCTGTGTATTCCTTCCATCTTCTCTTTATGTTTCCTGTGTTCTTCAATATTTTGCCCATAGAATCCTTCAATATTGCTTGGACCCTGCGTGTAGCTGGGTCTTCAGTCAGCAGCCTGCCATGTTTCCTGCCAATCCTGGGATTGTCTCTGGATTTGAACTAGTGACCTGCCATGTTGTTTGGTAATCTTGGGGCTGTGCCATTTTATTTGTAGACCTTGGGTTTGTCAGCCTCAGCAACCAGCAGCTGCTTGAATTAAGAAAAGCCTCTAGCTTCAGTGGGCCAGAACCAAGAGGCAGAGCTCAATCCCAAGGTGTAGGGACTTCCACCTAGCCCCTAGAGCTGGCAATTTGAACTTGGTCTTCTAGCGTCCAAAACTGTAAGAGAATAAACTCCTATTTGTTAACCCATTTATGGTATTTCTGTTAGAGCTGCACTAGGTAACCACAACAGAGTCTGAGCTAGTACATAAGTGGCCAGGCGTTAGGGCACAGATTAGTACTGAGCAGCAGGAGGGAAAGAAAGATTATATGGAGAGTTCAGATCCAGGAAGTCTTGGCAAAAGAGGTGAGATGAGAGCCAGGCCCTGAATAATGGGAGGACTTTGAACAGGAGATGAGGAAGGACACCCCCAAAGAGGAACAAGGTAGGTGTGAAGGATGGAAATGAAAATGAGCATGCAGTGGTGTTGAGTCTGAATGGGAGAAGAAGGGAGAAAAACTGGGAAAGTTTAGGAGATCGTGGAAGGCCTCAAATGTCAGACTAAGCAGTTAAGACCTTATCTCTTTGGTCAGCAGTTTTCAGACTTAATTATACCAGGAGTTCCTCAAAACTAGAAACTCTAAGCCCCACTGTAAGAAATGGTGAATATTTAGGTGTAGGGAGAAGATTGGACCAGAATTGCACTTTTGAAAAGCCTGCTATGGGTTATGGGACACCATCAAGCAGGAAAGGGAAATGGGTAGTAGTGTAAATTAGATGTGGGGAAACTGAAGGCAATGGGTAAATAGGAACAACCTGGAAACTGAAGTGGTAAGGAAGAGCAGGAAATTATGAGGCAATAGATGAATGACAATGCTGTCCTCTAGAAATTGGACATTGTGATGCTGTGGTATGGAAGGGGGCAGGGGTGGTCAACAGTGACTGTGAGTGACAGGGAGACCAACAGCACTGAAGGTGCTTATCCAGAAGGTGGTAGGTTTGGCCTTACTTAGACACAGTGCATTTGAGCTCCTCCAGGAAAAAAGAAAAACATAAAAGCATTAGAAATTTCTGTAGGCAGTTAGAGACAGGAGAATGGAGCTTGTAAAAAGCATGGATTTGGGACTTACCAGCTTCAAGGCAAGAGCCAAAGGGTGAAATAGGTAAGATTTCTGGAGAAGAGCAGAGCAGGGAGAAGCAGGCTAAAGATGGAATTCCCATCTTTCTGGGTTACAAGAATGAGACTGTTTCTAGAATCATAAATTCTAGGACCAGAGAGGACTCTACAAATGCAGAAACTGAGGCTCAGAGAGTATAGCTGGCTTATATTGCCAGTTGGTTAGGGCTGGATCTGATTTTCAGTTGCAGGTTATTCCTACTGCTTTGGTATGTTTCCTTATATGCATTCATTCAGTGGACAGTGCCTGCCTAGGGCACCATTTTGCATCTTTTAGCAAAATGTGCTAATTGGCCCAAAGTGTTCTAAACATGTAAAGCCTTTTCCTTATACAAGGATTAAGTTTGGGCACCAGAAGAAAAGAATCTGATGAGTTTCTTAACCTGACGGGGATATCAAGGCCATTTTGGAAAGGGCATCCAGCCCTTTGTAGAAATGCCAGCCACAGCCAGGACTTGCTTGGGGCTGGGAGGAAAATGAGTCAAGCAAGTGGTCCCAGCCACTGGCTGAAGCTAGGTCAAGGGTGCTGCTGACCAAGTGCTGAAGGTCAGGACTAAGGTACATACACTTGGAGAATATTCTGCCCTGAGCCTGCAAAGCACACAAAAGACACAGGCAAGTTCTTGCCTTCAATAGTTTTGTCTGGGGCTCCTTCTTTCAGTCTCACTTTCCTGGAAGGGTTTGAGATTCTGAAGTCTGCCTCTCACCAACTCCCTTCTTTTTTGTATTTTTTCTCATTTTCCATATTAGGACAGCAGCAGAGAAAGTAATCCATTTTGCTTTATAATTAATCTGTCGGGAACTCTGGTGGTGCAGTGCCTAAGGCACTTGACTGCTAACCAGAAGGCTGGCAGCTGAAACCCACCAGCCACTCCTCAGAAGGAAGATGGGGCAATCTATTTCCCTAGTGATTCTGCCTCAGAAACCCAAGGAGGGGCTGCTATGAGTTGGATCCGACTTGACGGCAGTGAGTTTGGTTTGAGAGTATGGTACGTTTAAGTTTTATGTACTTTTTCTGAATGTGTGTTTTATTTCACAATTTTAAAAAGTTAAGGCAGAGAAAGCAAATAAATCACAGGACAATGTTTCTTTGTCAAACAGGACAAGCATTTTCACCCCAGAGAGTGTTCTCCTGGCCCATGTAATCATTTATTTATAAAAGGCACATAGCAACTGCTCAATGGATACCGGTTGGCTAAATGAATCAATAAACGAATGAGTGGGTAAGATGAATAACTTGAACAGAGTAAGAGTCTGAGTGAGAAAGAGAAGCAACACTGAAAACGAATTAGCAAGGAGGGGTCGTTATGAGTCGGGTCCGACTTGAAGGCAAATAACAACAACAACAACCAGATACCTTAACCATTTCCAGTCACATTGCATCAAGCAGGACACATCTGTCAACAGACTACCACCAAGCAAGGGTTGGTTCTTTGTCCAAGATCTCCCCCTACCTCCACCTATGTCCATTTGGCAATCAGCAGCCCAAACAGACAAGAAATCGCCCCTTTTAAAAGGTCATTGGAAACTGAAGTATGAGGACACACAAGCCCAAAGCAGGCTGGCCCTGACTCCCCTTCTCCCCACAGTCTGAGGTGCTTTCCCTTCCCTCTTCAGCACAAAGTGAGTGAGGGGGAGGCTGGGCAGTGGCTGATGATGAAACTAGACCCTTCTTGGGAGGCTCAAGCCTCAGCTTCTGGCCTGGGCAGGGGAGGCCACATGTTGTTATGGTTGAGTCGACCAGCTGGGATCAGCAGGGGTTTGTAAGGAAACCGCTTTAATTAGGAGAAAGCAAACATGATTGTCACTGGAGTCTGCCAGCGCTTTCCCCTGGTTTCCCTTGGGAACCTCCTCACACCATGTTCTCTACCAGACCCACTCCTTTCCACCTTTTCATTGTCGTTGCTCCTTCCTGGCTGACATCTGTGTGGCTCTTGGCTCTGACTCCCTCTTCCTGAGTGAAGTGGGAGGAAGGCTGAAAGAGCACATCTGTCCACAGCTGGGACCAGAACCTCCCCCGTCCAAAGCCACAGACGAGCTGACCCACCCATGGCTCTCACTGACTCTCGCCTTTGCTGTCCTGTTTGCCAGCAGCAAGTCACTAGACTAGATCGTTTCTGTAGCAAGTTTCCATTTTCCTTGGCAAACTGAACATTTCTGGGTTCATCCCTTATGAATGTTGTCCTGAATATCTTCATGGGAACATTTACTTGGGACTTAAGTTATTGCCAGAGGACAAGGGGTAGAGGTAAGAAGAAAGGGAAATGGGGGCAGAAGCAAGAAGGCTCGGCTCCTCGGAAGAAGGAGTGGATGGAAGATTTCATCAGGACAAGGAGTAGTTGGTTCCTCAGCCTCCCTTCTCTCATATGTGTGCATACAAGGTCTTTGCTGCTCTTCAGCTTCCACGACTGCTATTACAACTGGAAATATTCTTCCCAAGCATGATAGGAACTAACCAATAGCCCCAGAAACTCTGGCTCAAAAAGATCCTTCCTTTGAGGGTAATGAGGTTCTACTAAGAGTAGTGGGAAATCTGGAAATAGATAGTCATGATGGTTACATAACATGACGAAAGGAATTAATGTCACTGAACTACACATGTAAAAAATGTTGATGTGGCAAATTTTTGTGAGATTTTACATATATATATATAATATTTAAATAATTTTTTTAAAAAAACATCTGTTGGGTGGCATCTTTTTACAGCTTCCAAATAAAAGTATTTAGCCCCTTTTATTGCACACCACAGCTGTACTTTTTTTAAAAAAATCCACAATATAGTCAATTAGGGAAAGGGGTATGTAGATAAGACCCATTGATGAACAGAGGATGCTACTTTGGGAGTAGAAAGATAGGACTTAGAAAATATGTTTGAATTGGAAGCAAACTACATGCCTAGCAACTGAGGGTTTGTTGAGTAAATTGTGTCACTTTCCAGGGAATGAAATAGTGCACAGTCTTACAAATGATGCTAAATGATAGAAAAAGAGACCAATGGCACCAAACAGATTCCTGAAACAGACTCACATGAGACAAAATGCAGTGGGGGAAGTATAGTATTTCTACTTTGTGGTGCTGGGTCAATTAGACATCACTATGGAGGGAAAATGAATCAATTCCTATCTCAGATCACATAATAAAATGATTCCAGATAAATGGTAAATCTAAATATAAAAGGTAAAACACTTTGGAAGAAAACATAGAACATGTTTATGAGCTTGAGCAGGGAGAAAAAAGTTAAATGGGGAACAAAAAAGTGCCAACCACAGGGAGAATGTAATGAATCGCACTATATTAAAAACATAAAAAATAAATAAATAATACATATACCATTGGAGAATAAAAATAAAAGCAACCCTCTGATAGGGAGATGATATTTGCTGTACATGTAACCAACAGAGGGCAATTATCCAAAATATATAAAGGACTTTTACAAATCAGTAAGAAAAAGATATCCAACCCAATATAAAAATGGGCCAAAGACTTAAACAGTTTGCCAAGTAAGATATCTAAATGATCTATAAACATATGAAAAGTTGCTTGTCTTCATTAGGCATCAGAGAAGTGCGAATTAAATACACAATGACATCCCACTATATACCCACCAGAATGGCCAAGACAAAAAATTCAAAAATATCAAACACTGATAATGATATGGAGCAACTGGAGCTCTCATACACAGCTAGCACCAGAGTAAACTGGTACAATCACTTGGGAAAACTGTTTGGCAATATTAGTAAAGCTGAATATAGGTATATCCCATGACTCAACAGGAGCCCTAGTGGTGCATGGTTAAGCACTCAGCAGCTAAATGAAAGGTTGGTGGTACAAACACACCAGCAGCTCCACAGGAGAAAAGACCTGGCAATCTTCTCCCATAAAGATTACACCCTAGGAAATCCTATGGGACAGTTCTACTCTGTCATATAGGGTCACTATGAGTCAGAATTGACTTAACAGCACACAACAATGACAACATGACCCAACAGTTCCACTCTTAGGTTTATACCTGAAAAAAGTTTGTTCCATTCACTGAAGGTCATGTAGAATGTTCATCACAGTATGATTTGTAATAGTTTCATCTGGAAAGTATCCAAATCCTATCAACAGGGGAAAAAAAGATAACTAAATTGTAGTATATTCACAGTTGACTATTATACAGCAATGAGAATGAATGAAACACAACTATCTGTAACAATATGAATGAATCTTACAAACATGATATTGAGATGAAGCCAGGCACAAAAAAGTATGCAATGTAAGATTCTATTTATATAAAGTTCAAAGACAGGCAAAAGTAATTCGTGGTGCTGAAAGCCAGAATAATGATTACCCTTGGGGATTAGTGTCTGGAAAGGGGCCTAAGGGTATGTTCTGGAGTGCTGGTAATATTCTATTTGTTGATGTGGGTAGTCATCTCACATGTATGTTCCCTGTGTAAAAATTCATCCAGTTGCACACTGGTGGTTTGTGCACTTTTCTTATACAGGTTACACTTTAACAAAAAGATCTATTTTGGAAAAAAAAAAAGAAAAGAAAGGCTAGTTTCCATTCTGAGCAAAATCTGGTCTCACAGAACTGTTTCTAATGTAGGGTCTAATAATAAATGCATTCAGAAAAACAGAATATTACAAAACAAAACTATGCACAAATTATTTCATTTTCCTAAATATAAAAAGTAGCTATCTCTGTATTTGTTTTCTTTTTACCTATGTATTATTTTATTTTTCTATCACATGCTACTTGTCATCGTAGAAAATACAAGTTGTTAAATAAAATTTGACTTTGATAAGTTAGGATAAGATAACAAGGGGAGGGTTGGTACTCAAATACTTTTGCTCACTATGTCCAAAATAAGCCCTGGGTGTGGCACTGTTTGTGCCATGGTTTCTACCAGATCCTCAGAAGTTGGGGAGAGGCAGAGAAATGGGGGATGTGATATGAACATGAAGGGCCAAGGTCATCTGTACAGAGGAAAAGCAAAAGCTAAAGGCAGAGTCAAGGCTTTCCTGATCCTGGCTGGGAGGCCTAGACCCACACCCCACCAATGTTCTGCTCTATCCTTATTCAGGTGTCAGTGTCACCCACCTGGCTTGGGCTTTCTCTCAGGTTCCCCCTTCCCCAGAGCTGCCTTTACTAAATGCAATTTCTCCTGCTCTCTGTGCATAGTGATGCCATGCAAGTGCACCATGCAGCAGCTGCTCTGCATTCTCCATTCTTGGTGCCTAGCTCAGCAGATTGTAGTCCCAACTGGAAGATAGGCTCCTCGCTCCATCAGGGAATGTGCTGTGCCTTGAATGAGCCTGATTCTCCCATCTATGAATCAGAGTAGGATAACTAGAAAATTCCCCCTTCAGGTTTATTATGGAGGTGGAAAAGAGTATCCTAGCCACACAATGGAAGAAGTGAGCTGTGAAAGGTTTTCTTTTCTTACATAGCTCAAAAGGAACACCTATATGTCCTGCAAATCCAAAAGAGGGAAACTGCTGGACAGGTGCGTTGTCTTCCTTTTGGTACCCTAAGCTTCCTTATAAGGTAAGTACATCAAACTTGTGAAAAGTATCTAGCACCAAGGGCCATCTCACTAATTGTCCTATAAATTAATGTTTATTAAACATTTATGTATTATCTCACCTACTCTTCACAACAACGCTATAAAATAGGTATTATTCATTCATTCAGCAACTACATATTGCACTCTTACTGTCAGGCACTGTGCCTAATTGTTAGAGAAACAACACTAAACAAAAAAGCAATGCGCTTGCCTTCATGGGGCTTATAATCTGGTGGGGGAGACACATATTACACAAACAAACATAAAACAGCATTGTACTATATTCTAAGATGGAAATGCAGCTGGTGCTGAGAACCAGAAACAAGAATATCAAGGAAGACTTCATTGTAGAAATGAAGTTTGAACTGTGATCTGAGAAATACGTACAAGTTAACCAGGTGAATAAAGACCAGGCAGAGGAATCAGCTTGTGTAAAAGTTCTGGGGCCAGAGATGAGTACGCATATGAAAATGAAACAGCCATGTAGGTGGGGTACGATGCTGTAGGGTGGGGGAGATAATTGATTTTATCCCAAGTGGGTCTGATACTCCAGAGCTAACGTTCCCCACTATTTCAGCCTCTACGATATTCCTAGCCTCAGCCACAAGAAGCTGAAAATCCACACCTGGAGACAAAGCTTTAAAGACATTAGGGCTATAAATGTGATTTATAGCAGAGGAAGCTTTCTAGGGAAAGAATGCCAGCCACTTCAGAGACTGAGGGGACTGGCAGACAGGGGACAGAACACCTCCCCTAGACTTTCGAAACGAAGTGCAGAAGACCTCCCTTAGACCCTCGTGACGAAACGCAGACTTGACTCAGAGTCCTCTTTCCTTAGCCAAATGCCAAAGAGATGAGAAAAATGAAAGTGACAGAAGCGACAGACCGAGAAGCTCGCAAGCCGTATAGTTCTTCCTTCGCCACTGCGACTGCGCGCGCCCCGCTCCGGAAACGGAAGTGCATGGCCCAAGAGGTCAGTTTTCAAGATGGCCGCCTTCAATTCGCTCGTGTCTTGCTGTAGGCGGCTGCTCCGGGGATTCCTGGAGGGCCCAGCAGCCACCAGCTGGGCTCGGCCTCCTGCTCGCGAGTTCCGGAAAGGTGAGTTCCAGGTGCCGACGACCCTCCCCAACCCCTAGGTTGAGGAGAAGGTGGGCGGCAGTTGCCGGGTGCTAGTCTGCACTCGCCCCTCCCTCCCTTTGCTTTGCGCGGTTCTGAAAAGTCGGACCTGATGATGCCCCGGGGTTGCTTTAAAGTCCTTTCCAGAACTTGTGCTGGTATCTTGACGTTGCGCTCCTTGTGACTCACCTCGCAAGGAAGGGGAGGATGGAAGGAAAGGCCTGCTTAGTCGGCAGGAGCAGAAGGAAAATCTGCCCCAAGGTGTGGAAAAGTTTTCAGTAACGGTCTGCAACTTAATTCTCCCTTCCGTATTTCCCAACCTTTCCATTGTATCACCTGAAAACCCTGTGATCTGACGCTGGCTTTTTCTGTCCGGGCCTCTTGTCTCGCTGAGAGGTGGAGACCAAGATGGAAGGTCCTTGAAACAGGTGAAACAGAGGCAAATGCTGGATGGTGGTTCTGCTTTTCGGTAATCTTAAGTCTGGAAAGGCGACCTGATTCCAGCAGCAACTGAGAACTTACTCAAGGCCGAGAACTGGGAAAGGAGTCTGGAGAAAGAGAAAATGTAGCCTTTTTCCGAGACGCTTAAATAATAAGTATTAAAAAAAAAAAATAAACCTCACTGCTGTCGAGTCGGACCCCGACTTATAGCAACCCCTCCTTCTGTTTCCGAGGCAGCATCTCTATGGAAGTAGATTGCCCTGTCTTCCTTCCGAGCAGTGACTGCTGGGTTTGAACCGCCCCCCTTCTGGGTAGCAGTCAAATGCCTTAGGCACTATGCCAAATGCGAGTTAAACATTTACTCGACCAACTATAGGGTTAGTCTGTAACTGGAAACATTTAGAAGTTTTTATAAAGGGTTGTGCCTTGAACAGGCATATGAAAGGATGAAATCAAAAAAGAATGAAAAGGTCTTTGAGAACATAGCCTATGCTTCTACTCTTGTGTACTGCTAGCAGCAAGAGAGGATGGGTGATATGCAAGTAATTTTTTCCCCCAAGGCTCTGGTCAGCATATCCTCCAACTAAACCTAAGAAGTATCTAGAGGAGAAGAGTGATTATTGTTGTCAAAAGGAGCCGAAAAGTCCAAAAAGAAGAGCCTAATGAACAGGCCCACTGGATTTGTCTCACAAGAGATCTCTTTTTAGCTTTCAACAGAGTGACAGAAAAAAATCCAGTTTGGGGGAATCAAGGAGATAGTTGATGAAGAAATGGAAGTAGGAAGTGTGTTTGAAGAATTTACCTGTGAAAGGAAGATGGAACATTTATTAGAACAACAAGGTCCAAACACTGCCTGGTTAACATTAGATAGACTAATCTGTTAATAGAGAAAGACAGAAGAGAAGTCATGTTTCATGAAAGGTGTTTCATCTATTCTCATGCCACAAAATAGGCATATGCCTTTTTCTGAGGGTGGCTACCAAATGTTGGGAGCTCTGGTGGCATAGTGCCTACGGCATTTGACTCCTAACCAGAGGGCTGGCAGTTCAGACCCAGCAGCCACCCCTCAGAAGGAAGAGCAATTTACTTCCTTAGAGATAGCAACTCCAAGGCAGTGAGTTTGGTTTTTTGTTTCTTTGTTTGTTTTACCAAAGGTCTAACAATGACTGCAATTTGCGTATCTTTTTGAGATTCAAAGTTGAAAATAGTTCTTGGCAATAGGCAAGAGGAATAGATTTTTCTTACAATAGGAATGTTTGAGGTTAGACTTAAAAGAACTTTTTTAGTTGGAAATGATGGACATAACCAAGTGGGTCTCTCTATAAATACTTAGGTTTTACTTTTGTTTCTTACTCATTTCAGATCTAACAGCTCTTACCAGCTAAATGTTAGACTGAATTGAATGTGATGTTACGTGAAGCCACCATCTTCTGTATTCTTCTTGAGAATCACCTTGTTTCCAGAGCCTTTAAGTGAGAACAATTTTCTTTTGTTATTCTACCCATTCTTTGTAAGGCATAAAATATTACACATATAACTGATTTTGCTGGTCCCAGCTAGTATGACACCCAAATAAATTTAAAGTTGTAGGGAAGAAGCTGAGTCTTTTTCTGAAAATATTCAAGCATGCTACTTTTCAAAGTATTAGGTTGTTGTTGTTGTTATGTGCCGTCGAGTCGGCCCCGACTCATAGCGACCCCTCCTTGGGTTTCCGAGGCAGTATCACTACGGAAGTAGGATTGCCCAACCTTCCTTCCGAGGAGCGGCTGGTGGGGTTGAACCACCAGCCTTCTGGTTAGCAGGCAAGTGACTTAGCCACTATGCTACCAGAGCTCCCAAGTATTAGGTAGTACTACTTAATTTAATCAAAGTTCTTGAGTAGACTTTGCAGTGTCCTACTTGTAAAGATTTTCAGTCTAAAGTAGTACTTCTTAACTGAGGACAATGTCTGGCGATATTTTTGCTTGCCATGCTGGTACTACTGGCATCTGGTGGGTAAATGCCAAGGAGGCTGCTAAACATCTTAGCAGTGCAGACAACTCCCCACAACAAAGAACTATCTGGCCTAAAATGTTTGTTGTCCTGCTGTTGAGAAACCCTGGTCTCTCAAGGTTTATTAAGAGGGACCAAACCCACTGGTCTCCAGTCAATTCCAACTTACAGTGACACTTTAGGATGGAGTAGAACTGTCTCCTAGATTTTTAAGGCTGTGAATCTTTATAGAATCAGACTGCCTCATCTTTCTCCCACAGAGTGGCTGGTGGGTTCGAACCACCAACCTTTTGGTTAGCAGCCAAGTGCCTTAACCACTGTACCACCAGAGTTCCAACAGAGGGACACACAAAGGCAAAAAAAGATTATTATGGAAGAAGCAAGGCTGAACAGGGCCGAAAATGGAAAATACAGTTTAGTAAGTGCTTGCTGCAAGTACTGTGCTAGGTTTTTCACATATGTGTATTCAGGCTTCTCAATAATCCTTAAAGGTGGATATTGCTGTCCTCAATTTGACAGATGAGGAAATCAAACCCAGGGGAGTTCAGTGGCTTGCCTAACATCACACAACTAGTAAGCAATGGAGCTGGAAGTAAACCCAGAACTCTTTCCTCTACACCAGTAACATTCCCGTGACACCTCATGGCAGGATCTCCTCGTTACTCCCTTATTTCCCTGAAGCCTCATAAATCAACTTGCTGAAGACCACTTAATTGCATCTATTGTTCAAAGATTCCCTTAGGCTTAGTTCCTGGCTTATCATTCTTAGAGCCCTTATGAAAGAAATATATTTAAAACAAGAAAAAGAAACACATAAGGTTATTTGAATTAACAGTTATGATGTGTCAGGCACTTGTCACAAAGTGTGTTGAGTAAAAACTAAACTCACTGCCATTATTGAGTTGATTACTACTCATAGCGACCCCCACTGGATTTCCAAGACATTAAATCTTTATGGAAGTAGGTTCCCCCATCTTCCTTACACAGAGTGGCTGGTGGTTTTGAACCGCCAACCTTCTGGTTAGCAAATGCCTTAGGCACTGCACCACCATAGCACCTTGTGTTGAGTAATGCCAAAGGAAATTTACTTCATCTCTTCCAATTAGCTAAGGGAGGCTTTATGGAAGGCCTAGCATTTCATACAAGGATATAGCAGGCAGGGTGCTCAGCCATATAGCTAAACGCTTTGAGAAAGTAGGGAGCAAGTTGAGGGTTTTAAAGCATTCAATGCATATAGTACAGAGTAACTTCATAGTGGAAAGAAACTTCTGACTTTGATGCTGGGAGCTATGCCACCTATTTCAGACACCAGTAGGGTCTTGTGGTGAACAGGTTTCAACAGAGCTTCCAAACGCTGACAGACTACAAAGAAAGCCTTGGTGATCTACTTCCAAAAATTAGCCAGTGAATACCTATGAATCACAACAGAATATTATCCAATATAGGGCTGGAGGTTGATGGTTTAAAACTACCCAGAGGTACCTTGGAAGATAGTCCTGGCAGTTTACTTCCAAAGATCACATCCTTGAAAACCCTGTGGAGCACGTCTAGTCTACACACGTGGAGTTGTGCTGAATCCAAATAGACTCGGCAGCAGCTAACAGCAACATAGTCCTGGAAGGTGAGCCCTGTGGGTTGGAAGGCACTCAAAGTACACAGTGGCGTCAACAGTGGACTCAGGTATACCAGTGATCATGGGGATGGTGCAGGACCAGGCAACATGTTGTTCTTTTGTACATGAAGTCTCCATGAGTCAGAGCCAATTGGACAGCAACTTATAACAACAACTTGCTGGTAGAAAGAAACTTCTGCGCAGCAGTAGGAGTCCTCATTCTGAATCATAGCACAGAGGGACTTTCCCTCGGGGGTCCAAAGTAAAAGAACAGGGGCAGGGGAGAGGAAGAGTGGTAATGGGAGGACCTAAAAACTTTGTGATGGAATTGAAGATGAACTAAAGGGAACAATGCTGGAGGAATTTGAGAAAAGTAGTCAGTGGTCAGAAATGTAGGCACACATCCCTAACATGCACTCTGTTCCCCACCCTTACCCTCCACCCCAACCCTTTCCAAGACTTAGGCCACCTTCTATGCATCCTGCCACTCAGTTACTCCATTCCTTCGTACGCTGCTTGGGACTTGGTTTCATGCATCTTTTCCAGAGGAAGCATGGTCTCTGGATACTTCTGCAGCAGCACCTCCTACTCCTTAGCATTCATCTTTCTTCACTTCCTCTGTTATGACGCAGTTGGGCCTTTCTACCACTGCAGTTCACTGTGTGTGTTTATGTGACCAGCAATGTCTTTTGCATTCACCACAGTCTCACCACAATGCTATTTGCTCCAGAGCATTATGATTCTGTTATCTTGGACTCCATCCTAGGCTAGTATTTACTGAAGTACTCAAAGGACCTCTTTACGAGGCATGGACTTTATTACAGTGAAGTTCCCATGCTTGTTTTAGTTTTCCTACCTCCTCCAGGGCAAAGACTGTCTTCTAGTTCAACTGTAACTCTCCACAGTAGGCAAAGCAAGGCTCTAGCCTCTGCAATGTGTTGCCTTATTTGAGACAGATAATTGATGTGTGTGAGAGGTTGCTGTCTTAAAACAATTTGGCCCTTAGTTCTGATTTGAAAAAAGTCCCTCATATCTTTCCTTAGTTTATTTAATATAGCCATATCTCAGATGCAGGAGTGATTCCATCTTTTGCTAGATAAGTTTTCTACTAGTGTTTGTATTTCAGAGCCCAGCTCTTAGCTGCCCCACTTCTCTTGAATAAGAAATAAATGGAGGAGAGGCCAGTGATAAAATGGATCTCAGGTTTTGTTTGGTTTTGACATGTTTTTGTGTGCACACTGGAAATCAATACTATTCTGATTGCTATCTCCTGTTTGCAGAGACGTAGAATCTACTAGGGCCTCTCGCTCTGCACTGAGACACCACCCTGATCAATCTCAGTCTGGAGGGAGTTCTTGGGTCATTCTTTCTTGTTTGACAGATTCCTCTTTATGAGATAAGCATCTGCTGATTGTTTTACCCACTGGCTTATTGTAAGAGGATTCACTGGCTCAGAGTTGCTGTGTGGGGAGCTTGTGAACAGCAGAGCTTGCCATGGGCTTTGATCTCCTTTCCAGGAGCCAGTGGATGACTTCAGGGTTTGGTTCTTTGCCGGGAGTGATGTGTGTTTTGTTAGACTTGTTTACCTCATGGTTAGGACCCAAGTGCCTCCACCAAGAGGGGAGCCACATGTTTATCCACTTTGTGTTGCGGACATTGTTCTTGTATGGACTCAAGTGGTACCAGAATATGTGTCTCTTGTATTGTTTTCTTTTGTGATTCTCAGAAACTTTCCCCCTTCCTGTTGGTGCTCAGTTTGGTCACCCCAGGCCCTCTCTCAACTTCATTTCTGCAAATTTCCAGAGTTTCCAGGATGTTTGGAACCCCACTGGACTGGGAATGTGCCCCCTGCTCTCTCACATTTGTAGGCTGTGTCTGCAGACTGACACGTTGCAGTGACCATTCCTTCACAGCTGCACTGGCTGCCAGACCAAGGACCAGGTTGAGTCTCACCCACATCCCGTTCTTGGGCTGGTCTCTGTTCAGTACAAGTAGATCCGTGTGTGGGGTGACGCATTTCTTTTAGATGGAGAAGCCTAGTTTGTCTTCAAATTGATTAGTGACTACAGTGTTCTCTGGAGAAAGCCCCAGGGCTTTTTTGGTCATTTTACTCCTCTGTGTGTCCGGCATTGGACACTGAGGGCCTCTCAGGTTGGTTGTTTTAGAGTAATGAGTCTTTATGAATGGCCTTGCCCAGAAAACAAATGGGGAACCATTCCAGCAGTCTGTGTCCAATTAGGTGTCGGTCACAGAGCTCAGTGATCACAGATGCTACCATGGGCCTCCGGTTAGGTTAGAATTGCCTCACTTTTTTACTTAGACATTCTCCTTTTTTGTTTTAATTGTAGAAACCGTGCGTGTTTATTTTAGAAAAATAGATAGGTTTAAAAAAAAAGAAAGATTAAAATCACCTATTGACACCACTGAGAGGTAACCAGTATGAATAATATGGCTTCCCAAACCAGTAAGCCTCTTAAAGTCCTTGCATTATTTTATTGTGTGTATCCTTGGTACCTTTTTCAGTAAGCCTCTTAAAGTCCTTGCATTATTTTATTGTGTGTATCCTTGGTACCTTTATCTAGGGAGGAGGCCCATAACTTTCACTGGATTATCAAAGTTAAGAAGCAGAGCCTCTTTCTAATCTTTGCTACTTCTTACGTTGGCCAGAGCTTGAGTAAAACGTAATTGTAGTGGTCAAACTGCCATTAAAATATGGTGTTAGGATTTTGGGGAGAGACAGTTTGTAGCCTAGATGTATGGGCCCCAGTTTTCTGTTACAGGAGAAGGCCATACTTTTGCTCTTAAAATCGAAAGCTAGTATTTGTTGAGCATTTGCTATGTGCCAGTTCCTGTGCGAACAGTTTTATGTGGAGTCTCTGTTTCTAAAGATTAGAAAAACAAAGAAGTATGCCCAGAACTTTCTGTTTGATCATATTTGCCAACTGTAGATTCTTTGCTTAGTTCTTCCTTTGATTATTGTTAAAGTTGTCATTCTGCATCCTAATTCAGAAGACAGAAAATACTTAACAGTTTGACAGATGTCTGTGGCTGATTGTCTTGTGCTGGAGTTCTCATTGGACTGCCTCAGACCTAAATAGGCAGAGCTGAGGGATTCCCCTCTGTTTGGAATGGCAGCATTCTCCTTGAAGTTCTGTCTGGACCCATTATCTGCAGGCCCCTCTCCTAGGTCACTCTTCTACCACCTTCTCCAGTGCAGATGACAAAAATCCTACAGAGTGGGGAGAGAAGAATTTAACTCACACAACTGTCCTCATACAGATTCTTACACAAGGCTCCTGGGACAAGTTTTAGGAGTGGACTTGGCTCATTGCTGCTTATCCACTGTGGGGCCACAGTGTTAGTTGTTAGCTCAGTGCCCTAGCTTAGCTTGCAAACTCTTCCAGGTCAGAAGCCATTTTTGTCTGGTAAATGTTTCTGCTCACCACTCTTGTGTCATTATTGCTAGAGTCGGTGGGGCAGAATTGCCTCAGATAAGACCAGGATGAATCTCATCTTAGAAGGGCAAAAGTGGTATGGAGACCCTAAATCCCAGAGAACTGGTACTAATACCAGCCAGTGTGTCCGCAATACCACATTGCCATTAACACCAAACACTAGGCTATACAGATAAACACATAAACACCTGAGATGATCAGATGGGGTCAGTGAACAGAAGTACACTCGAGACCAAGGATAGATTCAGCTGAGGCTAATCTTGCACAGACACCAGTGATACAAAATACCTGCAGTCCTTACAGAAACAACCGAAGACAGACACACAGTAATCCCTCACAGACACCCAGACACTACGAGGGAGAGATCCAATAGATCTACTGCCTCAGGACCATAGTACTGGGGGACACCAGACTCAGTTGGCACAACAAAATTCATAAAAGTATTGCTCTACATCCAACATCGGCGAATAGCGACTGGGGTCTTAAAAGCTTTCAGGCAGCCATCTAAGATGCAGCTAACAGTCTCCTAGCATCGGCAGTGAAGAAGAACTGAAAAAAAAATGGGAGTGGGGCATTTAGAAGCAATCAGCCCTAGGACACAATGGCCCTTGAGACCAGCACTAGATGGTACCCAGCTCCCAATGCCAACCACTCAGGAAAGGATCAAATCTGGAGATCCTGGATACAATGGGAGGGGAAACGTGGAACAAAATTAAAAAAACTCATTAATGACCAGAATCACTGGTCAGATGAAATCTGGTGAGACTCCCAATACTATGGCCCTGGAATACATTTTGCGCCTGGAATAAAACTCACCCCCAGGGGCGGGCTCTCAGCCCAATAGTTAACAAGATGTACACGCAGACCACTCACCCCAGGGTGACACACCCACTTGTAAAATTTAGAAAAAGAAGAAGAAGAAGTATGAAGACCCTAAATCCCAGAGAACTGGTACTATACAGTATTCTGGGCTTGTCCCACCCAGCCTCCAGGGCAGAGAGCCTTGGCACATGGAGGGAACCTTGCCGTGGGAGAGTACAGACAGAAGGCTCCATCTTTCTGCAAGTGAAGAATATGAGCTGTTATTTAAAACTATGTTCTTTATTTAATGGCTAGCCTAATTTTTCTTCTTTATCTCTGTAGTGGTGGAGATCCAAGAAGGGAAGACGACTATAGTAAGTATCATCAAGCTGGTGACTTCTAACCTCTTTAATACTTGGAGCTGCCTGGCTGTTCCTCTGAGGAAGGGAAGGAGACCCAAACTAGACTCCTGGCCCCAGAATCAGCTCCCTCTGTGATCATAAATCCCACAATCAATTCTTTTTCAAGTTGTGTGCTGTGGTGTATTTAATCAGGAACAGTCACTGTGCCTGGACTGAGGCATTCATTACTTGATTAAAATGGCCTTTTGTATGACAAGGTCTCAGAGGCCTTTGCTGATGTGTTCTTTGGCAGGTGATAAATCAGTTTCCCAAAGGAGAAACTAAGGCAGTGGCAGGCCTAGAGAGCCAAAGGAAGTTGACCTCAAGCCAGGAGCCTGGCCTCAGTTCCTTTCCTTTCTGCCTAGAATGATTAAGCCACTCCTTAAGTGACGCAGTTAAAAGGTGAAACACTCTGGGCTCACTGGCTGGCACCCTGGCTTGTCTGTTGGTGAGAAAGCTGGAACAATTCTTCATCCACCCACTGCACCCTTTCCCCCATTGAGCCCATCTTACCTCCCTTCCTCAGAGAGTCATGGGGCCTAGATTATCCTATAATCCCTAAAAGACAGCATCATTTTCACATGGCCTTCCATGCCTCTAAGGAATCCTCAGCAGCTTCACAGAGCTCCCAGAGGCCTCTCTAACTTCTATCCTAACCAGGGATTTAATCCCTCTGGCAGCCAGCCAAGCTCAGTCCCTCCCAAGGTAGTCTTATCCCCAGGACTATAGGGCTTCCTCTTTGGGTCTTCACTAGAATGCTCTCAGCCTTTTCACTACTTCTCTCTAAAACACTTATATTGTCTTAGGGGCTCTGTTCCATTAGAGCACCTTTTTTGGTCCCCTTATTTAAAGCCAAAACAAGCATTCACCCCTAAACTCCATGCTGGAAGAGAGAAACACATCTGCCTTTGGAGTGTGAAAAGAATTTTTCATGTGAGGAGTGAATCTGCTGTTTGTAGAACAAACGTGGGGACTTGCAGGGAACGGACTGGAGACGCTGTGGTACTGTGAAACCCCAGGGGAAGGGAAGCGCTGCCCCTCCCTGCCTGGAGAGGCACTGCCATGGGTGACCTCAGGCGTCACTCTCTCGGGTCTTGTGATGCCTACCTCACTAGGTTGTGGGAATTTAATGTGATGCTACATGTGAACTGTTCTTAGCACAGAGCCAGATACATAATAGGGAGTCAGAAAATGCTAATCACTTACCCCCCTGCCACCCTACCTAAATCCTCCTCCCAAGCCCTGCCATGCACCTGCATGTTTTCTCTAACCCATGAAATATTTCGGGTGTAGTTATGGTTGCCTTGGCAGATAGATAGGTAGCACTGTCCCACACAGCCAGCTGTTTGTTTTCGGGTCCTTTTCCCTTTCTCCAGTTCTTCCCCCAGGAGACAGTGGTTCCCTCCCAAAGCCGTCCCAGCCATTCTCTCATAGCCCATCTCATAATTCAGTCAGCAAAGTTTGCTAAGCTCCCACTCACAGTTGAAGTAGATTCCCAGATCACTGGTTTTTTGAACTTAGTACTTCCAAGGCTTTGACACAGGAGACAGACTGCCAGCCAGGCAGCAGCAGGAAAGTCATTTCACGTGTGGCTTCAGCAGGGTTTGAAGAATGGCATCCAAGATGACAAAAGCAAGGAACGGGGAAGAGGATGCACACAGATATCTCCTTGTCCAGGCATAGGCTGGGGTTTCTCAGCCTCGCCACCAGGGGCATTTTGGGCCAGATAATTCTTTGTTGTGGGGACTGTCTTGGGTATGCTGTCTTAGTCGGCATCCCTGACCTCTACCCACTAGATATTAGTAGCAACCCATGCCGCCCCCCAGTCGTGTTAACAAAAATGAAAAATATCTGCAGGCATTGACAAATAAATGTTGCCTGAGGGGCTGAATTGCCCCATTGAGAACCCCAAGCATAGACCTGTCGGGCACCTAACGCTAAACTGCACTTTGCCCTGAAGGGAGCACGTGGGTTGAGAAGGGAGACTTTCATTGGAGTCTGTGTCCCTTTGCGGCTTGAAACTTGTACATGTATTACTTTTCCCCAAAGGAGGGGAGGGAAAGAAATCATTATGTTCAGCAAGTGATTTTGTTTTAAGGATGGAAAGGTAGAATTCAGCTGATACAGCAAACCCCTCCCTCCCTCTTGCCACTAGTATTACGTACAGATGGTTTCCACTACCCCTACAGGCCACCAGAGCCCATGGCTACCCCAGCACCCAGCCACAGTTCAGGCTGCAAAGACCTGTTACCTACTCCCACAAAATCCCCGGAAATAAACTTTAATCAGCATTTCCACTGTTTTTGAGGGCTTGCTCAAAGATACCCGAATCCACACTGGCCCTGTCCCTCACTGGCTCTCTCTCTGCCTCCTAGATTGAAGGTCACATCACAGAGAGTCCCAAGGAGAGTCCAAATCCCCCTAACCCCTCTGGCCAGTGCCCCATCTGTCGTTGGAACCTGAAGCACAAATATAATTATGAGGTGAGTGTGTAGGTGGAGACCCTTGGCTCTGTGTGTCTCGGAGCTGGGATTCCCTGGTTAACTTCAGCAGCGTTCTATCTATAGCCACTGCCTCACATTGAGGAGCATTTCATCCAGTGTGTCTCATTCCTCACTACCCATTATAATCACCAGGCAGCTTGAAAAAAATGCTCCAGCCCCACCCCCAGAGATTGTTTGGCTTGGGCTGGGGTAGAGCCTGAGCTCATTGTTTTTTAAACCCCTCAGGTGGTTCTAATGTGTGGCCAGAATTGAGAGCCACTGATAGAGTTCGTGGTTCTGGGGTCCCAGGCAGCACAGATGGTTAAGCACTCAACTACTAACTGGAAGGGTTTTGTTGTTGTTGTTATGTGCCGTCGAGTCGGCCCCGACTCATAGCGACCCCTCCTTGGGTTTCCGAGGCAGTATCACTACGGAAGTAGGATTGCCCAACCTTAGCAGTTCAAAATCCCCCAGAAGCACTTGGAAGAAAGTCCTGGTGGTCTACTGAAAAATCAACCATCAAAAACCCTGTGGAATACAGTTCTACTCTGACACACGGGGTCGCTGTGAGTTGGAGTCAACTTGACAGCTGGGTTTTTTCACTTGTTCATTTTGGTTGGTGTTCAGACCACAGGCCCTGTAACTCAGTCCTTTTAGGGGTTGTGTTCTCAGAGGGGTGGGATCATGATCTAGGATTGCCTTTCCTCCTTTTATAGCGAGGTTGTATTTGAAGAGACTCCTGGTCCACACTGTGATCCTGGAACCTATTACTGTCTTCTTTCCATACCGGAGCTACAAAGACTCCTAATTGTTCTAGTTTTTCTAGAATTGCTGTTTCCTGGCGAAGAAGGTAATAGTGAATAACCACAGTAGGTCAGGCACTGTTGTGTGTAGGTGCTCCTGTGTGTTATTTTACTTCATTTTCGCAATAACCCTGTGAAGTCGGTGCTTTCTTCATCCTTACTTTAAAGATGAGGACATTTGAGGGGTGGAGAGGTTGAGCTAGTTAGTGTCAGAGCTGAAGTACAAACTCCAGGGATACAAAGCCCAGGCAGAGCCCACGTTGCTGATTTGCACTCTGTAAAGCCTCTGGAAACAGGGAGGGCCTGAGGGAACTGACCCAGCATGGAGAAATCAATACTTGTTCTTCCAAGTTCTCCTTGGTGACATTAAGCTCCCTATTTTTGAGTTTCAGGTGATTCAGTCTCTGGGCCAATTTGACCTGCAAGTTGTCCCTTTGTCCCTCTGTGGAATGGGATGACTAAGGGCTGGAGATCCTGGCCAGGCAATAAGAGCAGGAGAGCACACATGCCCATGGGATCTAAACAGAATGACCCAGCTAATCTCTTGGGCTGGGAAGCCTTGGCTTCACGCCACCTGCAGGCAAGGCAGGGCTCTTCTGCTCTGTGCCAGGGCCCTTCTGATGGCTCCTGGAGTAACAGAAAGCTTGGAGGCAAAGGGACAGTGTTCACAGGCTTCTGTGATATGGAAGTGAGCAGGGTTGTGGGCATACTTTAAATCTTGGTGGCCGATGGGTATGTGAACTCCCACCTGCCCAGCCACCATAGGGCACTCTTCATACCAGCCGTTTCCAGGAAACATACTTGGCTCTATTTATCCAGCAGAAGAAACCTAATCCTCTCTGAGGTGAAGACTAAAGTTGTTTTTCCTTTTACCCCTTTCCACTCAGAGCACCATTAGCCTGAGCTGCATAAAACTGTCAGCTTGCTTGGCAGCCTGCAGCAGGGAGCTGAGGCTATGAGTACAGTTTATTAGCCTCGGATTAACCCAATCCAAGTTCTTTTCATCAGATTCTGAAGATTACGGGGGTGGGAATTAGGGGCCTGGGTCCCTCCGGAGCTGTCCAGTGATTAAAACAAATCTGCAGTTATCCAGCGAGGCTCCTCAAGGGCAGCAAGTCAGTTTCATGGAACACAACTGCTAAGACCAGCCTGCCAGGCCCCTGGGGGTGGAGTGGGGAATAGTAGGTTTTCTTTAACCCCATCAGTGTTTTTAAGGAAATCACCCAGCCAGCCTAAGAAGGTTGCAGGGAAGGTGGTCTCTTGTCTTATCCTGGCTCTGTTCATCCTTGTTACTTTGGCCTGTCCAAAGCAGTCTGGTGAGAATGTGATGGTCCTTTGGAATGCCAAAAACACAACACATCGTGGGAGTACAACTACCATCTTTCTTCACAACCTTCATCCTTCCTTCTCAATGTGTAGGCCTGCTAGCACTTCAGGGGGATAGGAAGAAGGTGGAAGAACTCTCTGCATATACTCTGACCTGTGATGTGATGTGTAGGCTTTGGGGGCTGAAACATCACAGGTGTTCCCTCTTTTGGGAAGATCACAGCATCCTCCTAACCCTACCCAAGGAGAATAACTCAACAGATCTTTCCTCACCAGGAGAGACACTGTAGGTACATAAAAGATTGTTAATGCTTCTGGAAGTTTCTGTTCTCTAACCTAGTCTGTCAGATGATTATCTCACTATGAGGTACAGACAGTCTTAATACAGATGGGATTCACGGGGTGAGGTTAGCAGACCAGTGTGCACAGCTCTTTGTGGAGGGCATTGTCTCAGGTAGGTGCTCAAAGGAGATGCAGGCATCTTTGAGAACTGGGATACAGGCAGCTCCCCTGGAGACCAAGCTGCCCTGGCTCCCCAGCTTCAAAAGCCAGTGCAGCTAACCCTGAGCTCCCCTGTCCCCCTACTGGTTTTCTTTTTCCACTAGGATGTCCTGCTGCTGAGTCAGTTCATCCGGCCTCATGGAGGCATGCTGCCCCGAAGGATCACGGGCCTGTGCCAAGAAGAGCACCGCAAGATTGAGGAGTGTGTGAAGATGGCCCACCGAGCAGGTAGAAACCCCCTCAGGGCTAAGGGTGACAGGGCTACAGGAGCCATTCCCCCATCAGCTACCACATGCTTGAGCCCCTCTTAGAAGTGGACACCCAGAATCTTCAAATTAGACTCATCCCCATCACAACCTCCTCACCCCTCGGCTATCCCTTGCCCCCCTAAAAACCGCTGAGGGAACTGCACAGACCATCCCTTACTCGCTCTTCCCTCCACACAGGTCTGTTACCAAATCACAGGCCTCGGCTTCCTGAAGGGTTTGTTCCCAGGAGCAAACCACAACTCAACCGGTAAGCACACCTGGGCGTCAACAGCCTGAGCATTCTGTGGACCTGCAGGGAAGCCATTTGCAGGGGTTTGTCCCCACTCAGGAAAGCTAGAGTATTGAGTATTCCTTGGCTCTTTAGTACATTCCCTTCCAAATGAGCACCCCACCCCCATCAGTCTAGCACTGCTACAGTTCCGTACTGCACACACTTCCTTCACCCTCCCTGCTGACCTCAGCCTCTTTCCTCTTCCCTCCCCAGTAAACCACTTAGCACAGGGGCAAAGAGGGTAAGAAGGCCTGCTTTGCTGATTGGGTGTTAGAAAGTGCTAATCCACTGTTTATGACATCACATTGGGTTGCTATGGGGATGTCAGAGCATTTCTACAAACTTTCAGTATCCCAGCTCTCTCTAGCACTGGGGTTACTAAAGGGTAGAATGAGGTCTTAGAAATGGGAGGGCTCTGGGACAGGGCTGCTGCCTACAGCTGTGCAAGCCATGCATTGTACAACTTAAGAGCAACATTCATGACTGTGAATTGTGTTCTCTGGAGTTATATACTTAACAACCTGCATAACTGCACATGGTGGCCAAGGAGGTCCTGAGGATTTACAGAGGAAGAGAAGACCCCAGGCCCCAGAAAGAATCAGTCTGCCCTCTAGTGCAGGAGCAGCTTCTGTTTGGAGTTCCTGTTCCTCTTCCTCCCCATCTCTGACATCACCACATCACACACACTCTAGATCTATAATACCCCTGAGGTGCTGAGTATAGATCCAGGTCTGTAAAGTTGCTTTGGGGGTTTCTTTTTATCCTCCTCTACCAACAGCCCCTCCTTTTCTTTAGCTTGTCCAGCTGCCAGCGGCCATTCCCAGTGTGGAATGAAAAAGATGGACTGTCTCTGTAGGGACCAAAGACAGCTGAAGCAAAGCAAGACACCCCACACCCCAGCATGCCTCCTAGGTCCCCAACCAAACTCAAGCATGGAAGGGTGAGGCCAGGCAGGTACCAGCCACACATTGCTGGGCTGGGGCTACAGGAGGTGGGAATGCAGGGCTGCTTCCTGGTACCTCGCCTCCCCTGCCCCCCTAGAAGCTAGGCCTTTACTGGTGCCCCACCAGCACCCCAGCCCTATGCCCACCTCCACCTGTACCTCCCACATTGCCAGCTGGGCCATCTGCCAGCAGCCCTATAAGAGGAGAGCATATTAACCTCTTCCTGTCTCTCCCAAATATTATGTGGACCCTTTGGGGTTGAGTACCCCCTCCCTCCTCCTTTCTTTAAGAGACGGCAGGCGGGCCTGAGGATACAATCCATCCCGCCCTCAGGCCTTTGAAGCAAGGCCAGGCACCCTCCCATACATCTGGTGTCCTTTAACGTGACACAGGATTGATGACGTGTGGGGGCTCTTGGGTTGCAAAAGGCCATCCCAGAGGGGAGAGGGAGTCCAGGCTGTGAGAGAGATTGATTCCTTTATGAGGGACTTTGTGATTCCACCAGAGGTCCTTGAGCTGCCACACACTGGCCCAGGCTCAGCTGGGACCCAGTGGAGCCAGGCTGTGTTCTGCCTCATCTCTCCTCAGCACCCACTATAGGAGAGAGAGGAAGGAACCTTGGTGTTTCCTAGACCCAGCCCACCCTCTACCAGGCACTGGGCCAGGGACAAAGAACAGCTCTGGAGAACCTAGTCAGCCTCCGGACCTGCTTGGGTTCTTGAATCCCAATGAGACCCCCTTCTGGGAGCCTGTGCTCAGAACCCATCTTCACCCATCCCCAGCAACAGGTCCTGCCAGGTGCTTCCCTCCCTGTGCCTTGACTGGCCTGCTGTGCCAGCACCATCAGCTATAGAGAAAGCTGTTTCTGGGCCAGCGCACTCCACACACTTGTCCCTGGCTGAGTGTTAACGTCTGCGGTAGACACAGGGAGGGCCTCCCCTCCCCTCCCACATGGCCACACTTGGCCTACAGGCCAGTACCTCCTGCATCTTGTTCACAGTGCTGTGCCCTCTGCCCAGGGCTGAGGAACAGAGATGGGTCTAGGAAATGTAATTGAAAGGTATAAATCAACAATCATCTTTTCACTTTTTTTAATCTAAAAAATTTTTTAAATTAAAAACAATAATTCATTTGAGGGTCTCTAAAAAGACTGGGTTGAACCTTAACCTAGCATGGCTGCAGGGGAAGATAACTGGCCTTTGCTGTGGCTGAGCGTGCAGGGCGAAGGATAGGCCTCACTGGACAGGATCCAGGTTCCATGAGCTACTTTTCTGGGAACTATCAGGGCCTGACCATCCCCAAAGGAGGCCAGAGGACCCTGGGTGGCAGCCATCTTCCCCACCCCCACCCCCCTTCTACTTAAGGAACCTTCCTGAGCTAGGTCTGCACCCGTGAGCCCCCACCCCTTGGTTAGGGTTAGGTGAGGGTCAGGGGTCCTACACAGGTTATGACTGCCCAGGGGAACACCCCAAAGGCTGAGGTGGCAGAGTAAGCCAAGTGGGGAAGAGTGGAGGGCTACTCCAGGCCCTGACATCAGCTTCTCCTGTCCCCAGGGCCAAGGTCAGAAAGGAATGATCTGCTCTGGAGCAGCTCTTCCTCCCGTCTCCTCCCCCAGCAAACACACAAACATTGACAACTCATAAAGATCAAGGGAGCATGTGGCCCTGGGCTGCCTGCCGGCCCTGACCCAGGCCACACACACTTGCGGCAGCAAGAGCCCAACCCATCTGTTTACAGCACGCTAAGCTAAGCGGTTACTCCCAGGAAAAGCCCCTATCCTTCAAGAAAGTAAAACTGGTGAAAGGGTTTGCTTGGCCAGCGGCCTTTGGCCTGAAGAGGCAGTGCTTCACTTCCAGCTCCAGCATGGGTCCCCAGTCCTCACAGCCACCTCCTTGTCCCCTCCATAGGTACCTGACCCGCTGGTCTCCCAGCTCCGTCAAGCCCATCTACAATAAAGGCCACCGCTGGAACAAAGTGCGCATGGCCGTGGGGTCGCCCTTGCTGAAGGACAACGTCTCCTACTCAGGAAAACCTTTGGTGCTGTATCATTGAGAGAGCAAGGCTTCCTGATCGCCCAGAGCCCAACACCCACTGTGAAGCAGGCCAGCTCTCAGCCTCAGGTGTACTTTGGCACCCCATCATGGTGGCCAACGCCCCCCTCCAGCATGTGAATGGCCCAAGGGGTATTTCTCGCCTCAGCTTGCCCAGCAGCAGTGCTGGGAGATAGGACTGGGCAGGCTGTGGGCCTCTTGGTAGTTGCTGTCATCTCATGACTAGTGTAGGCCATGTTCAGGGCTAGGGGACAGTTTTGCCTGAAGATTGTCATAAACCAAGCTCATGTACTTACCCACTGGGTGTGTGCTCACTGCTTGGTGGGTGTGGGGTTGGGGGTCCATTTCCTGCCGGTTGCTGAGCACTGGGTTGCTCGTCTCATGAAGGGCCACATAACACAATTGGAGGGTGATCATGGCCCCATAGGTTCCTGTCCTCTTTACTGACAGCGGCTTGTTTAGCCTGCGGATTGCAAGGGCGAAGACAGGGGCGTTGGGTTGTTTGCCCATATGCAGCTCTAATCTGAGTCCAAGAAGTTGCCCTCCTCAAAGTGTTCTGGTTGTCACCTGCAGCCATTCCATTCATCATCATTTAGTAACTCTGGTTGGTACACTCCAACCCTCTGCTTTAGAGTTGAGTTGAAGCCCAGCCTCTCCTAAAGCCTGGACATCAGACTGAAGTGTGGGGATGGGGGGAAGGGGAGAAAGAGCAAAATAAACAGACCAAGTTCACAGAAGTTTATGAAAATAACGTATAGATTCTACATCAAAATTCCTCAGGCCAGCCTCCATCCTACAGCATGAAGGGCAAGTCGATGTTCTTCTCCCCAGTGCCCACATAAATATAGCCATAGTTCTTGGTGTAGGGGGCATGGTAAAAGGTGAGGCCTGGCCAGAGCAGGCTTCGCAGCACGACCAAGGCATTGCCTCGCTCCATCTGGATGCTCCAGGACCCTGGGGGGAGGAAGCACAAGGTGAGGCCTGGCTCCTGGGGAGCTGTAACCCTGCCCACTCTGCAGAAGCTCCTGGGCTGCCAGGCCAGGGTGCTGAGGTTCCACCAGGAAAAGGGGAGACAACTAAGCAGACACTTCCCTCCTGATTGCCTTTTAGCCATTTCACTCGTTAAACTGTCTTCCAGAGGGAGGGCAAAGGAAATGAAAAGGTGAAACGCAAACCAGTCCTTTTGTTCCTGTCAGCAAATCTAGTTAAAGGTTGAGTCGGGGAGGAAGCTGAACCCATGGCACTGTGGAGTTGGGGCTGGTCAGCTGGATACTCTAGGCTCCCTCAACCCTGCACTAGGGTGGTCATTGGCAACCTGTAGCCCTGGGCTGCTTTGCCCCCAGGATGCCATTTTATTCTCTCCCCCAACCCCAAAAGCCTTTTGCCTTGAGATGGATTAGACCAGAGTAGGGGCTCACATTTTGGCCACTTCAGGCCTCCCAGCTCAGTGGCTCTTGTTGGCAGCTTATAGACTGATCTGTCCTTGGCAGGAGGAGACTTGGGCCTCAGCTAATGAATCCTTGTCTTTACTGGGTTCTGCCCTGATATTCGTTCCTCCAGACAGGAGGAGCCCAGCCTGGGGCTGAGTAGTGCAGCCATGAGGACTTGGCGAGAAGGGTCTGATCCAGCTCCAGAGCTAAGGGAGGGAGCTGCTGTGTGGGAGGAAGGAGCCTGGGAAGATCTTCTCTGGATGCAGATCTGGAGCTTCGATTCCCCTGTGCACTGCTGCCTCGCCCAGCCCAGCCGCAGCTCTGCTAACTCCGTGCCAGAAGGGCAATTGCTTTGAAGGTTTTGGTGTTGGACCAGCCAGTGATGCACTGAGGGCTGCTCAGAGGCCTTCATCGGCTGCCAGTTCAGCCTGGCTACTTTGCTCCCACCACCCCAGCTTCCCACAGGCCTCCTCCAACCATGGCCCACCCTAGTCAGTCCACACCCAGCAGCCTTACACTCAGTCCCCACCCACTGGGGGCCACCCTGCATTTGAGAGACCTAACCACCAAGAACCCTGCCAGCAGCTCATCCTTGCTCAGGGTGCAATCCACCAGCCCACATAAAAGCCAGAGCTTTCTGGGAGTATGCAGGTCAGCTATCTCAACCCTGCTCCGGGAAAGAGGAGTCCTGGAGCCCACCTTAGCACAGTGCAGTGGCCAGCATCAAATGCCACCACCCATCCACACCACATGCTGACTTGATTCAACTCCCCAGGCCCTCAATGCCTGCCAGTTAGCCCCTAGAGAAGAAAGGAATAGAGAGGCGTTCCCGACTCACCACCTTTACTCTTGAGCCCCTCAGGTTCTAGACCTGCCCTCATCACAGTTATAAAGGCCTTGGCCTGTTACCCTCCTGATCACTCAGCAGTAGACATTGCCTAGGGGTAGTGGGGATGGGAGGGTGACCCAACAAAGTGTTCCTAGGCACTGTGTGCAGCCTCTGGCCATAAGCACAGGCCCAAGGAAGGTCCTATTCCCCAATGCTCCCTTAGTCACCCCCATAAGGTGCATCATCTGGGGCCAACTTCCTATAGAAACAGTCCCTCTACATCCATGGAGCCTGTAGTCCCACTGCCCCTTGAAGTGGCAAGGCTAGACTCTGCCTTGCTCTTTTGCCTACCCAGGGAGGACCGCTTGGGCAAAACACTGCCCTGGTCATAGGCCACCAGCACCTTGGTACACTCTGAAAAAGGGCTGAGCCCACCCCACCCACCCTAGGGCTGGCTACCTCTTACTCCAGTAGATGAGGGGGCACCTCAAAGTGGCCCAGGCCCATCAGTTGGGAGCAAGGAGAAACTGGTAAGGATGCTAGAGAAATACAGTAACCTCAACTAGTGGGGAGGGCAGTGCCAAGCAGGCCAAGGGTGCTGGCAGAGCACGTTAGCAGCATGTGAGGGGCTGCCAGCCAGCAATGCCTCCCTCCCTCCCTCCCTTGCATTCCTGTCACACTCCCATCCTCCTCTCCATGTCCGTGGCTTAGCTGGTCGCCCAGGAAACACACAGACACTCAACGTGCCAGGAGTCACGTAGCATCTACCTGGGAGCTGGGCACTTGCTGTCACCTTCACCCACTTTTCTTACTGCAACTGCAGCAAAGGCTGGGCTCAGCCAACTGCTGCCACCTCCTCCAGGACTCTGCTGGGGTGGGGAGATGCTTTCTTCTACAACCCTGGTGTTTCCTGCTTACTGTCCCCAGGTCCCTTTCTCCCAAGTCTCCCCAAACCTCCCCTTCCACCCTGGCAACCAGTCTTCTCCAGAAGGTCTGGTTTGGGAGGTTCTAGTGGGGGGATAGGCCAGTAAAGCAGGAATGGACCTGTTGCAGTTAGCAAGAAGACTTCTTGGGTTTCCTGGGCCCCAGGGGTCTCCTACCAACTGTGCTAGGATGGAACTTCAAGCTAGGGTGCCACTTATAATTACATTGTCCTACTCTCAAGGAAGAAGGACAGCAAAGCTCCCATTAAATTGGAGGAAGGGTGTTGGTCAGGTTGGGGATCAGGGCTGACCAGGGACAGCAGATAATTGGCTTAAACCCTCTCCTCAAACCAGCACCAAATAAATAGCCATGGGTCCCTCCACTCAGAGCAGCCACCACCACCACTCCATTCCTGCCACAAAGTAAAGTCAAACCACCCAGAGGCCTGGGGACAGACTCCTTTTTTATTGGGGGCGGGGGGTGCAGGAAGGCCACTTGGTCCAGAAAGCAAAGCACCCATCAGCCAGACTTGCAGGGGACTGAGGTGGGAGAAGATACATGTACTCCCTCCCCCAGGAGAAAGCTAATCATCCTTTCCAATGCCCATCTCCTTCCTCCCTCTCCAGCTCCCATCACTTGGAGGCCACGTTCCAGGGACAGGCCCCTTGCTGCCCTCTGCTGCCTGATCTGGGCATTACCATTGAGAGCTTGCTTGTGATGAAGCCTGCAGTCCTCGACCTGGCTGGGCTCCTTGGGATTTCTGCTCCAGCCCAAGTTGAGCAGGGAAAAGAACTCTGCCCTGCAGTCTGTCTGCTGCCTCCCTCACTGCTCTGTCTGCCCTTCTCTGCTTCCCAGGACACCAGTGACCCATTTGTAAAGTATTTGTCACCTTTTCCTTTCCCGTGCTGTTTCATTTGATCTTCCCAAACTCCTATCTTGTTTATTATGGTATCCCAAGTGCCTGGCACATAGAATCTGCTCAATGACCGTTTGCTGATAAGATGAAAAGCTAAAGAGCATTGAATTGCAGAGTCCTACCTAGAAATCTGGTCTCCTGCCTCGTGACCTAATAATGCTCCATCTAGTCTCTCCTGACTACAGCCCAAGGTCAGAGAACTCTTAGCTATTTCCCTACACCACCCAGGAAGATGGTCCTGCACTCCCATCAAACTATGAAGATCCAGGGCCGGCAGGATGGCTCCTGAGGCAATATCCCTCCTCCTCCATCATTTAGCCAAGGCTGGCCCAGGGACAGGCTGCTGAGCTCCTGGCCTACCTTCATGGGCACAGAGAGCAGGACTCCTAGAGAAAGGGACAGCCTAAACCATACCTGCTCAGAGGTGACGCAAGACCTCTGAACAATTGTCTCAGACCCAGAAAGGACAGGTCACCATGAGGAAATAATAGTTTTTACCTGGGCAGAAAATAAATTCCATCCCTCCTACCAGGCCTGGTGTCCTAAGGAACTCTCCTGGGATTTTGGCCCTGCTTGGCAGCCCAGCCAGTTTGTGCTTCTGTCTGCCTGGCAGGACAGTCTCCCTGCTGCTCATTCTGCTCTTTCCACCATCTGATAAGGAAGGGAGTCTGGGCACAAAATCAGAGCTGTCTGCTCTTCCCCACTATCCACACTTCCACCTCTGAACCATGCCAAGGGCACCAAAGCATCATAAGAAAAAGCTGCACCTGACTTCCTGGAGGCTTTCTGGGGGCGGTCCTGGGAATAAGGGAGTAGGAGGCCTGGACGCCCAGAGGCCTGGGAAAGTTTCCAAAGGTAAGACCTAGGTCAGCCCTGGATAGCCAGCCCTTCCCTCAGGCCTACTCACACAGGAGATGCCAGGGGCCTTCAGCTCCCAAGGCCCTAGCACTGAAGACAAGGATACACTCAGTGGACTGGGAGGTGGAGCCAGCAGCTAATCCTTCAGCCCTAAAGCCCACCATTAGACCAAGATGTCTAGGGCTTTAGGCTACTGCAACTCACCCATCTCTAGGAGGCCCCAGTCCATATCTATCAGGGGCCTGTAAGGTTCCCTTGTCTACTGGGCATTTCTTCAGGAAGACTCCTAAGGCCCACATCTTACTTCCCTGGTGCTGTGAGAGACATCAGCCTCTTGTGGCCCTTTACCCCAGTGGCTAGGTAGGCAGGGCTGATGGGGTTCCCTTAGGAAGCCAAGAGGCCAATTTTGGTGTTGGCTACAAAGGCCCTAGCACCCCTTCACCCCTGCCCCACTGCAAAGAAGGTGAGGGTCCATGGGGAGGAGGTGCTGTTGCCTTAGGTCCCCCATCACCCTGCTAGGTAGAGGAAGTTACCCCTCTTCCAGTCCTGGAGCAGGTGAGAAGGCTCAGAAGTTAGCAATGAGCAAAGACATTGCACCGGAATCAGGAAGTCAGGCTGCTGCATTCAAGTTGAGGACTTCTCAGCCCACCCCTCAGCCCCTGGTGCTGGGTCTCACCAACACAGTGTTCATGGCTCCCTTTATTAGTAGGGGATGTGCAGCCACCTCAAGCTCCTGGCCCGGCTGGCAGTGCAAATTGGAGGAGATAAGGGAGGTCTGGGGAGTGCGGCTAGTGGGTGTGAAATGCCTCCTATAAACCCTCTTTATGTATCCCAGGTCCACATCCCCTTTCTATCGATCACTGCAAGTTGGCCATGCTCTGGGTGGCTTGACTTGGCCACCCCCATGTGTATAGAAGCTAATACTCACTCGGGACCCATCTTCTGGTCCCTAGAACTCTGCTGTTGTTCTTGTTAGGTGCCATCGAGTTGGACCCGACTCATAACGACCCCTCCTTGGGTTTCCGAGGCAGTATCACTACAGAAGTAGATCACCCCATCTTCCTTCCGAGGAGTGGCTGGTGGGTTTGAACCACCAGCCTTCTGGTTAGCAGTCAAGTGCCTTAGGCACTATGCTAGCTCACAAATAGCCTCCTGATCCCTTGCTTGTCCCTGCTCGATACACCCACACATCACTGCCTTATTTCATAGACCTGCCCCCACAAACCGTGAGCAACTCCTATTGCCTTGGCCTAGAAGGCTCTCCTAGGCCTGCCCAACCCATCTCTTAGACCTTTTGGCCACTACAAATAAGAAAAAAATTTTTTTTCAGTCCTTACTATGTATTAAAGGAGCTCTAGTGCTATGAGTCGAATCTGACTCAACGGCAGAGAGTTTGGTTTGAGTTTAGTCGTATAGTGGTTAAGGCTTTTGGCTGCTGAAAGATCAATGGGTTCAAACCCACCAGCCCCCGTGGAAGAAAGATGGGGGGATCTTCTTCAATAAAGATTTACAGCCTCAGAAACCCAATGGGGGTCACTATGAGTCAGAATCAACTTGGTGGCAGTGAGTTTGGTTTTTTGAGTTTATTATGTGTTAACCACTGTTGTAAGTATTCTGTGTGTTTAATTCTCATAACAACCCCAGTGAGGTAGAAAATATGAGAGACTTATTTGAAGTCACACAGCTAATAAGTGACAGAGCCAGAATTCCAACCTAGGCTGTCATCCTATCCCTTTCTCGAGTTCCTGCCCATTTGGATTGCTCTTTGCTCCTCAGAGGTCTGTCTCCCCCTAGTGGTGGAGGTGACTATTGTCCAGCTATTCCCTTTGTGGGACATCACAGGTGTATAATGCACTAACATTCACTATTTCCTTGGGCTTAACTCTCTGCACCTCAGTTTCTTTATCTGTAAAAAGGAGATAATAGCATCCACTTCATAGGGTAACTGTGAAGACTGAGATGAGTGCCTGGCCCACAGTAAGCAGTCTCATTACTTTTTTCACTTAGTTGCTATTATCAATATCACTATCATTGCCACTATCATCATCAACATCAGATCCCTCCAGTTCTTAGAAATGCCAAGTGTCAGGAGGGGAAGAAACAGGGTGCTGAGTCAGTGCCGGGGTCTGGGCCCCAACTACCTAGAACCTGGCACCTATTCTGGGGTACAGGCTCAGAGAAAAAGCATCTCCCCAAGACTTGTCCTTCTCTACAGGCAATGGTCAAGGCAAGGAACTGGAATATCTGTGGCCTGACAACAATGGCTGGCTTTGTGCTAGGGCCAGATGGGCTCTGTAGAACAGGAGGGTCTCTGAAGCTATATGTTTAAAGATTAAAAGGTACCCCACATATAGCAGGAAGCTAATGCACAGAATTCATTTTCTTAGCAGGTGGTTTTTTATTCAGTCAGTCAACCCCCACTTACTGCATACCAGCTATGTGTCAAGCACCCCCAAAACCCCAAACTTGAAATGTAGGTATGCTTAATATTTTCAGGAATGTTTGGGGAAAGATTCCCAACCTGCCTCCATTCAAGATTGCTGTGAGACACTAAGATGCAGTGGAAGCATATGGAAAACATTGCCATTTTTGTCATTCAATAAACATTTACTCAGTGTCTACTATGAGCTGGGCCCTATATCAGCCTTTGGGGAAGCCTCCTCCTTAAAGGCCCACAATGACCCATCAACTCCCACCCAGGCTTTTGGGTTCACTCTCAGAGGAGAACAGCATGTGGCATAGACCATCACTCTGACCCAGGGGCACTACCAGTGTCCTTGAATTAATGGACCATTACCTTTCGGGACATCATGCTCCAAGGAGTCCATGAAGTCCAGGGAGGGGTCCAAGTCAGCCTTCTCAAGCAAGGTCTTATTCTTCAGGTCAACAGCCTCCTTGAAGTGGAAGTAAGAACTAAGCTTCTTGGCCTCAGACAAGGACAGTCCTAGAAGGAGCAACAGGTGGGAAGGGGACGGTAAGCCCTCAAACGCACAATGCCTTTTCTCTGCTTCAGGACCATTTGAAGGGGCTTGCAAAGGATTCAGTTAACTACTAACAAAGAACTAAAGGTAGAAGAGAGAGTAGGTTTCCTTCAGCTCAAACTTGGTCCAGATCTTGTAATGAGAAGCGCTGAAGGGGAGAGAGATGGGAAAAGGCAAGTAGCCCAGACCCATGTAAAACCCTGGGTAGGAGCTATATGCTCTCCCATTCCTCAAGAAGAGAGTCAGACTCCAATGACTGGGTAACCCATGCCAACCACTGATGCCTGACCTCTGGGCATATGCTAAGCCTGTGATATAGCCAAGCTATTCCTTCTCTGAGGAAGGGGGTAGATTACCCCTGGGTTCCTGGACATGTGTCCAACTGTGCTTGGAAAGAGATGCCCTCCTGCCCTTGAGAGAGGCCCTGGAGAACTCACCTTCAAAGGTCCGATTGACATTGGTGGGTCCAAAAGGAGTCTTGAAGAGGGCACCTCGGGGAATAATGGCCACAGCTTTGTCAATCTGGTCGATGATAGACACTAAGCGGGTCTCTTCTTTGATCTGAATCTAAGGAGACAGGAGAGCAACCTTGTAGGGTTCTGTGCTCACTCACCCCAGGTCCAAGAACCTTCTGTGAGACCACGTCACCTAGGTTACCCGTGCAGATGAAACATGGAAAATCACTGTGGATGAGCCCTCGCCTTCTTTCCTAACAGGATTTGATTTCTTTCTTACTTTCATTTTTGAATGGAAAATACATATAGGTGATGCAAAACTCAAGACTTCCAAAAAAGGAGTCTTTCTCTAAGGCCCCAGAACCTTTCCCTGGGCTCAAGAACCATTATTGGTTTCCTATGTATCCTACTAAAGAAGTATCATCCCATCATGTTTTAATGTTGCTTATTTTGCCTTTCTACTATATAAAAACAATCATGAGTATTTGGAAAACAGAGAAAAGCACGCCTGAGATCATTAAAACTATTTATAATCCCATCTCTTAAAGATAATCACTGATAGATAATATCTGGGTAAGCATCCTTCTAGTTTGTTTATTTCTGTGCATATATTTAAAGTAAAATTAGATTCACACTTTATATAATTTCATATCCTTCTCTTTGACTTAACATTATTCCCCAAGCATTTTCCCATATGATAACATTTGTCTGCAGGAATTTGGTTCCAATTCATATAAGGAACTCTGAACAAAAGGAAATTCAGTGCCATAGAGTCTCTGGTGGCATAGTGCCTAAGGCATTTGACTGCTCACCAGAAGGCTGGCAGTTCAAACCCACCAGCCACTCCTCAGAAGGAAGACTGGGCAATCTACTTCTGTAGAGACACCACCTGGGAAACCCAAGGAGGGGTCACTATGTGTTGGAACCAACTCAATAGCAGTGAATTTTTTTTTTCTTTTTTAAAACAAAAGGACTTCACAGAGATATTTGGGGGAAAAGCAGTATTTTTTTACAAGGAAAAGATGTCAAGAGAAGCTCCACTGAGTCTCTGAGCCACCTACCTCCCATGAGCTACAGACCTCAAGTGTACACAGAGGAGCAGAAGGAAACAAATACTTAGTAAGTGCCCAGGCCAGGAACTTTACAGATGTCATGTCACTTAATCCACACAAACCTTCCAAGTAAATATAATTGTCTCAGAAAGTAAAACTGAGGCTCAAGAAAGGTAAGTTTGACAGCTGTGAGGGGCCAGAGGTTGCAGCTTAGGCATTACGGACCTACAGCCAGACTTCTGGGCTCACCCAGGTTCAAGTAGAGAGGCTGGGGTCTGAATCCCGGGTTTGTCTAGTTTCCGAACCTTGGTCTCCTTACCTTTTGACCTAGCAATTCCATTTCTGGGAATTGATTTTTCAGACAGAGTGCATTCATGAGAAATGACATGTGTACAAGGTCAGTTGTTGTGGAATTGTTTGTCAGAGGGAAAATTAGATACCCACATTTCCATTAATAAGATACCAATAAATTATAAAGAGCTCTGGTAGCACAGTGCCTAAGGCACTTGACTGCTAACCAGAAAGCTGGTGGTTCAAACCCACCAGCCACTCCTCAGAAGGAAGATTGGGCAATCTACTTCCATAGTGATACTGCCTTGGAAACCCAAGGAGGGGTCGCTATGAGTTGGGGCCAACTCGATGGCACATAACAACAACAACAACAACAATAAATTATAACACGTTTGCACAATGGTAAAAAGAATGAGAAGGCTATTTAAGGCACAGAATAGAAAGATATTTTCATTGTTAATACATTTTTAATTGAACATACTATTTGTTGATTGAAAAGGGTAAGATGCAGAAATGTGTGTGTTACATGCTACCATTTGTTATTGCTGGTTTTTTTAAAGTTAGAACAGTAAGATATTTGCTGAGGTTTGTATTTTAATAAAATGTCTCTGAAAGCCAGCTTTTCACATTTTAATACCCAATTGAATCCCCTGGGGATTTTGTTTCAATGCAGATTCTTAGGCTAGGGTCCCAGATTCTGCCTTTTTAACTTCCAGGGCATGGTGAGCATGCTTCTGATCCAGACCACAACACTGAGTAGCAAGCTTCCAAAAGATACACACACATACACACACACAAAAAAAGAGTATCACTAATGGCCCCCAGAAGGAGGGCCTGGGTAACAGGTAGACAGGAATGGGAAGGAAACCGAGCCTCAAGGAGTTAAATTTGTCTGGTAGAAGAAGAGGGTAGGCATTGCAGCTGAGGTGCTGCAGCTGAGGTGCTGCAGCTGAGGCGTTGCAGCTGAGGCATCACATACCTAGAGGAAGACTTTTGCCATGACCTTCTTTTTCTGAACGTTTGACTTTTGAACCATGTGAACATATTATCTAGTGAAATATTTTTGATACAAAAATGTGAGAGCCCATGCTCACTCCCTCACCCAAGGGTACACACAGACCCTCCTTCCAGCCCTCACCCCAGAACCAGACTTCCACAGAGAGTGCCTATCTACTCCCTCCATCTTGTTGCTCGGTAGCTGCATGACCCTGGGCAAGTCACCTAACCTCTCAAAACCTCATGTTCCTCCACTGTTAGACAGGTGGAGATAAGTATTGGGTGAAGAGAAGGGCAATGTACCAAATGTGAGTGATCAACATGGTGGCACTGAGGAAGAGGAAGACATCGAGAGGTACATGAGAGGTGCAGACAACAAAGATGAACCCTTGTGCACATACACTGCTGCACTGTCAGTGAACACAAACACAGGTATACCGGTAGATAGATGGCTGGACAAGCTGAACTATTAGGTATGTCTATGCAGCTGGGGGGAGCTCTGGTAGCATAGTGGCTAAGGCACTTGACTGCTAACCAGAAGGCTGGCGGTTCAAACCCACCAGCCACTCCTCAGAAGGAAGGTTGGGCAATCTACTTCCATAGTGATACTGCCTCAGAAACCCAAGGAGGGGTCGCTATGAGTCAGGGCTGACTGGACGGCACATAACAACAACAACAACAACAACATGCAGCGGGGAGGAGCTCTGGTAGCATAGTGCCTAAGGCACTTAACTGCTAACCAGGAGGCTGGTGGTTGAAATCCACCAGCCACTTCTCGGAAGGAAGGTTGGGCAATCTACTTCCATAGTGATACTGCCTCAGAAACCCAAGGAGGGGTCACTATGAGTGGGTTCGACTCAACGGCACATAACAACAACAACAACATGCAGCGGGGAGTGTACCCAAGATTATGTATAGAGTTGGCAGACAATAGTTCCACAAGTGTATTTGTATGTTCTGTAAGAATTCCCAGGTGTGATCTTAGGAGCTTGCAAGCAGCCATCTAGATGCAATAATGGGTCTCTCCTCGTCCACAGCAAAGAAGAATGAAGAAAACCAAAGATTCAGGGAAACAATTAGTTCTAGCAATCTGCAGCCTATAGGACTATGAGACCAGAAGAACTAGATGATGCCTGGCTACCACTGTCAACCACTCGGAGGGAGATCTATGTAGGAGATCCTGGATAAGAGAGGGACACAATGCAACAATGTGGAACAAAACTCAAAATCATTTGGGGATAAAAAGGGGGACCAGGTT
Organism: Orycteropus afer afer; assembly: GCF_000298275.1. Classification (NCBI taxonomy): domain Eukaryota; kingdom Metazoa; phylum Chordata; class Mammalia; order Tubulidentata; family Orycteropodidae; genus Orycteropus; species Orycteropus afer. Next base: position 14,787,552 of record NW_006921621.1, read on the forward strand.
TGCTGGTCTGATACCTGGTGGAACCACTAAAACATGGCCCCTAGCTGCCCTTCAGGTCTGGAATTGAACCCACACCTGTGGCTTCCAGCCAAACAAAAGACAGGCATAGGAGTTGAACATTTACCTCAGGTAGATACACTCCTTGGAGAGATCAATCATGGGAGAAAGAAGGGCTGTTTATGCACAGGGAGACAGCTCAGGGGGCAGGAGTGCATGGAGGGATAGACACAGGGAAGAGGTAACAATCAGGAGGAAGTGGGAGGGGAGCTGTTGCATTGTGGTGAATTTTTGCCAATGTCATGAGACAAAGTGTATGTGAACCGCTGTATGGAAAGTGAATTTGCTCTGTAAACTTTCACCCAAATAACAATTAAAAAGGAAAAAAAGAAAACTTCATGTTCCTCCTCTCTGCTATGTGGAAAGTAATGCACCAACTTCATAGAGCTGAAATGATTAAAAGATGACACATGTATGACAGCGTGGTGCCTAGACACCCAATACCTGACCCAGCAGGGGTGGAGGTATTAATAATAGTAGTTGTTGCCATGATTTATACTGGCCTGTGTTTCTGTTGGCCACACCCTCTTCATCCAGGCCCTCCTCATCCTTGTAGTCTCTTCACTCACCACCACTTCTTCTTCAAAGACCTTGTCGCCTTCGTTCACCTTCTGCAGCTCCGTATGTTCATATTCATGTGAGGGGTCTCCCATGAAGCGGCCATTCACCACAGACGTCTGCTGCAGCATCTCCTCTGTGGCAGGGGGCAAGAGGCTCCACTCCATGCAGTTCAGGCTGCCAACAACATCCATATCACCCCTGGAATGCAGCCTCCCGCTCACTCAGTCTTCTGCCTCTCCTCCTTACGGAGTCAGGCCCAAGAAAAGCTGTTGGGGTTTCTACCTTTCTCCCAACGCTGTTTTGAGACTCGCAGAAGCCCTAAGTGCTTATGATGTGCCCCACCACCATACAGAAACAAACCAAACTCACTGCCATCGAGTCGATTAGACTCATAGCGACCCCTCCTTGGGTTTCTGAGGCAGTATCTCTACCGAAGTAGATTGCCCAACCTTTCTTCCGAGGAGTGGCTGGTGGGTTTGAACCGCCAGCCTTCTGGCCAGCAGTCAAATGCCTTAAGCACTATGCCACCAGAGCTCCTGCTAATTCAATTTTATTTTCTGAATGATCACAAAAGTTTCATGTACGCTAAAGTTAAAATAGACACTTCCTAAATATCTGAGCTATGAAATTCTGGAGAAGTTTCTAGAAGCTGAACTTTCATTTCAGGGTGTCCCTGCTTTGAATGTCACCTTAAACTCATGCTCAGTGTGCCTACTGAGCCAAAAGTATAGCTAGCCATCTCCCCCCACTTCTCAGGGAAGTCCAGCTCACACTCAAGGATCTCTTCTCCTTTGAGGTCTTCAGGACAGATCACCACCTGCAGCCCCCACCCAGCCTCTTCTTTCTCACTTCCAGCCAGGAGAGGAAGCAAGGGCCTCCTACTCCTCTGTAACCCTCTCATTGTCAGCAGGTGCATCCCCAGCCTGCTCATCTTCTTGCTGTTCACTTTTCCACTAGTTCCTTCTTAACATAAAACTGCTCAGCCTTCTAAAACAACAACAACACAACAAACAACACAACCATTGCTGTGGAGTCGGATCTGACCCATAGCGACCCCTCCTTGGGTTTCCGAGGCAGTATCACTACAGAAGTAGATCGCCCAACCTTCCTTCCAGGGAGTGGCTGGTGGGTTTGAACCGCCAGCCTTCGGGTTAGCAGTCAAATGCCTTAGGTACTATGCTACCAGAGCTCCCAACCCTCAAATCCATGACCCTTCTAGAAAATGCCATTTTCTTTTTCTTGTCCTTCCCTCCTTCCTCTTCCCCAACTCTGAACAATAATCTCAACCCAAGAATTTGTCCTATGGGTGCCCTCCCTCCCTTCAATTTCATTCTTCAGCCCACTACAGTGATTTCTGCCTCTACCATTCCAAGAAACTCCTTGGGAAAATGTTATCCATGAGCCTTAAAAGCCAATAAATGCCCTTGTATTGTTTCTTTTGACATCTCCCTCCTCCCTCTTCCAGGGCCTTAAGTACGTCCAGGGTTCTATTCTCACACTTCTTTTCTCTCTGCATTCTCACCCACCTGACTCCATGGGCCCCAGCTACCATCTTGTTGGTATCCCAAATCCAACCACCTCTGCTGACTCCACCCTGGATCAAGCCACAATCTATTCTTGCCTGGATATTTCAGTAGCCTCATAACTGGTCTTCCTGCTTCCACACTTGTTCTCCCTGCAATCCATCCCCACCCATCAATGAGATTGACCCTGTTAAAAACCTAACTCAGATCATATCACCCCTCTGCTCAGAAACTTCTAGTGGCTTCCCTTTGAGCCAATGCCCCACAAGGCCTTACAGGATTGTCTCCCCATCCCTTACCTCTCTGATCTCATATCCTACAATACTACCCCTCCTCTCCAGCCACACTGTGGGGTTCTACACTAAACTCCCTAAGCACATGCCTGCCTCAGGACCTTTGCACTTATCACATACTTCATTCCCTCAGTCCCTTCAGATCTCTTCTGAAATGTCATCTTATCAGAGAATCCATCATTGACCATTCTTTTTTAAGTAGCATCCCAGCCTGCACCTCATTCCCTCTTCACTGCTGTATTTTTTGCCTTGGCCCTTAGCACCATCTGACACGTGTTATGGATTGAATTGTGTTCCCAAAAAAGAATTGTTAAAAGTCCTAACCCCTACACCTGTAAATATGACCCTTTGGAAATAGGGGTTTTCTTTTGTTATGTTAGAGAGCTCTGGTGATGCTGTGCTTAAAGCACTGGGCTGCTATCCAAAAGGTCAGCAGTTTGAATTCACCAGCTGCTCCGCAGGAGAAAGATGAGGTAGTCAGTCTGCTTCTGTAAAGATTTACAGCCTTGGAAACCCTATGGGGCAGTTCAACTTTGTCCTGTAAGGTCACTAGGAGTCAACTTGAAGGCAGTGGGTTTGGTTCTGGGTTGGTTACCCCAATGAGGTCATACTAGAGTAAGGTGAGTCCTAGATCTATCCATTCTGGATGAACACACACACTGTCGGGAGACAGACGCCATATGAAGATACATTTACAAGCAGACAAGGAATGCCAGAGAGACAGAGAGAGCCTAGCCCTGTCTGTGCACTGAATTTGGACTTCTAGCCTCCAGAACTGTGAGGAAACAAATGTTCTTTAAAGCCTCCCACCAGTGGTATTTTTTGTTATAGCATCATCAGGTCATTAAAACATGTAATAATATATGTATATATTTACTGTCTGTCTCTCTCCTACACACACACACACACACTACAATCTAAGCTCCATGAAGACAAGGATTGTATCTCCTTTACCAATGAATTCCTGGTGTTTACATCAACACCTGGCACACAGTAGGTGCTCAATAAATAAATGCTTATAGAATAAAATGAAATGAGTTCTGATCTCTATTTTCAGCCTAGATTTCTTTTATGAAATCCAGACTTGTATTTTAACATACTTCTTTAACACCCTGCCCCTCAGGCACCTCACACCAACTCTACCTTCCTTAGACTGGCTCCTTGAATTCTCTCCCAGTAAATGGTGCCAGCATTCACCTTGCCCACTTCTTCACCACCACCCAATTAGTCACAAATCCTATCAGTTCTACCACCTAAATCTTTCCAACCCACCTCTTCCCCTGCATTCCCTCAGCAATTCCTTCTTTCCAGTCTCCCTCATCAGAACACTGCAGCAAGCATCTAAATGCTCCTCCCACTTCTAGGCCATCCTGCCCAGTCAGGTCTGAGCAAACTCTTCTTGCTTAAAACCCCTCATGGCTTCCTATAGCCTATAGGACAGTGTTCAAACCCCTTGGCCTCTCCATCCAGTCCCACATAACGCCCTATGCTACCATTGTCATGTTTACCTACCCGCTGTTCTCCCAAACACTCCAACCTCTCCCCAGCTAACAGATGTTCGCAAAACTGTATCTTCTATCACCATGCGTTTCCCACACCTTCCTGGAGAACTCTTGCTCATCTTCCAAATCTCGAAACAGTTTACTACTTTAGTAATCTTATTTAATTGCCCTCTAGGAGAATGCCTCCCTCTGGTTCTCTAGTTTTCACACACCCTTATGTAATTGCTGGGTTACACGTCTGCCTCCCCAGCCTGTGGACAACTAGGAGACAGGAGGTGTGCCTGTAAGCCCAAGTTTAAAACAGGATGCATCCAATCAGCGTTGGATGGATACATGAATAGATAAGTCTCCAACTCCTGCTTCCTGAACGGACTGCTGTGTAAAGTGGTCAGCTCCCCACCATCGCTGGGGTAATCAAAAAGAGACTAGATGGTCCTGGATCGTAGTGTCCATGGAATTTTTGCCAGCTCTAAACACCTCTTTTCGCCATTCCTCATTCGTTCTCTACTTCAAGAGCGCCTCCTGCCAGCAGAGCGGATACCTCCACTTATGATTCCTCTGGATCCGTTTCCAAACAGCATCCCCTCACCTCCCAGGGTTTCCTATCCTTCTCTAAACTGAGCCCCTCGGAATGGCAGGTCCAACAGCTGGCACTCACCTGACTTCCACTCTAGGCTTTCACTCTCCAAGAACCTTCACTTTGCTCCGCCTGCGTTCTTGGCCCTACCTCTACCGAAAACCCAATTCTATCTAAGCGTGGGGAGCTCTGGTAGCGTAGTGCCTAAGGCACTTGACTGCTAACCAGAAGGCTGGCGGTTCAAATCCACCAGCCAGTCCTCGGAAGGAAGGTTGGGCAATCTACTTCCATAGTGATACTGCCTCGGAAACCCAAGGAGGGGTCGCTATGAGTCGCACCGACAGGGCACATAACAACAACATCTAAGCTTGGCCTGGTCTCCTGGAGCCTGGAACCAGTCCTCTCAGGACCCCGCCCCTCCTCTCCCCCCGCCCCTTCAGCTCCAGTTCAGGTTTCGGGTCTCCCAGTTTCAGCTCCTTAATCTTCGATTTTCCACTACCCTTGAGTTTCCAGGAACCGCCCCTCAGGCCCCTCCCTATTCCACCCCACTCAGACCCTGCCCACCCGCTTCCTTGCACTCGTCGGCCCAACCCCTCGGCCTCGCTCTCTCAATTCCTTCAGACCCCGCACTAGTGCCCCCTTTTCTGTCCTCGCGAGGCCTCGGCCGGCCCCAGGTACCGCTTCCACCTGTAGAGGGTCTTGCGCGGTGCGAGCTGATCCTCACTTAAGCCCTGCGCGATGTAGTAATCGGCAACGAGGCCGAGGATGCGACCCCAGAAGAGGACCCGATCATAGCGGTAATCGCGCTTAACCAGAGTGAGGGAAGTGAGCAGGGAAGCTCGACGGTCGGGGCTGAGGCCCTGTCCACTGCCAGACGCCAGCTCCAGCGACAGCAGGAGGCTGTCTGCGTCCATCAGGCCAGTGTCTCTGTTCAACGCCCGCCCGGTTGCTAGGAGAAGCGGTCTCCATGGAGACCCAAAGCTCCGCCAGGTCCTCTTACCGGAAGTCACGAGCCTACGCCACGTGACCGTCTACTGCCCGGCCCTGCCCTAACGCCCTTCTGCCTGTGGAGACCAGGCGTAAAGTTTGGTAATATATTAGCTATCTCACTTCGTTTTCAGAGATTGGGACCGGGTGTCTTCAGTTGTCAGGGCCACTGCGCTGTTTCCTTTAATGCAAGTTGCTTGCAGGAGCTCTGGTGGCCCTAATGCCTAAGGTATTTGACTGCTAACCGGAAGCCTGGCGTTTCAAACCCACCAGCTGCTCCGTGGAAGGAAGACTGGGCAGTCTACTTCCGTAGTGATTCGGAAACCCAAGGAGGGGTCGCTATGAGTCGGGTCCCACTCGATGACAGTGGGTGGAGTTACAGTATAGAGTCGGAGGTCCCAACATAATGCAATCCCATGGATACTTTGGCCATTGATTCCACTGTATGTGCAGGGGGCCTTAGGAAGAAAAACAATAAAAGCCTCTCTGACACCTAACTGTATCATTTTACCTCAGTCATCACTTCTTGGCTTCCGAATTATATGGTGAAGATAAATTGTGTCTCTAAAAGTCTAAGACAATCTCCCTCCAAAGCCAGATCTTACAAAATGGGGTACATCCGTGGCATACCCTTAAGTTTTCACCAGATGTCTATCTACCCCTTGCCTTGGACGATTCCAATGAAGTGGTAAATGGAGACCTAGGCAGTGGAGCAGGGTATAGGGCCACACTTCGGGAGAGGAGGGCTTGGAGGAGGAGGAAGTACAAAAAGGGTGTATCTGTAAGCTTGCCCATCAGCTACCACCAACATTTAATCTCCCTCAGCCCCACAACTGTTCCTTTTCCTCACCATGGTAGCAATAGATGAAAAGCCACAACCCCTGCAGCTGGGCCAGAGATTGCCTCTTCACAGCCACCTCAGGAGTCCCCAGCCAAGTGCAGAGAAGCAGGTTCTTCAGCAAGCTTGTTGTCAGAGATGGGCTTTATTGTTATTATTCAATGATCGTTCCATCTCTGGATTCCTTTGGAGAGGACTCATGAAATCAAAATGAGCTGGGGCCCAATGCCAAGCCAATGGAGAAATGTCTAAATTGCTTAGATAATTACTTTGTTTTGACTGTCTAGGCATTATTCATGACAGCTTTAAGAATAAGTATTTGAGGGAGCTGACTTGGCTTAATGTCTTCTCTCAAAACAATTTATAACCCTCTGGTTTCAAAACTCCCTAGACCTTTTAGTCACACCCCTCAGCCTGTCCTTTCCTTGAGTGGGAGATAAGGCCCTGGCCCTCTTCTGTGAGGTAATGGCACCAGAAAGGAAAACAGCCAAAATTCTGTCTCATGGCATATGCTTCTAGTGGTCATAGCATAGAAAAGAATCCAAGCTTTTTGTTTTCATCATTAAATATTTACTCAATATCTAACAGTGGCAGGTTCCATGTTAGCAACCAGAATCCGAAGCCTGAGAGGAGAGCCCTAGAGTTTCCCAATGCCACCACCGTTGGCAAGGCAGGTCAAGCTTAATGATTTCAGAATAAAACCACACAGGATGTGAAGCAGTGTGAAGCTCTCAGCCTCTGGAGCCAAATGCACTAGGTTTAAATCCAGGTTTCATCCCTTATGCAAGCCTCTTCTATGAAATAGGTATATAATACTTAACACTGATAATGTATGCAAAGTCTTTGCTTAAAACATAGCATAAAGTATAAACATTAAGCACTTTATCATACATTATCTTACCAAATCCTAACAAAAATCATCACAACAGGACCAATGAGCAGCATCATGATAAACAGAAAATACTGAAGCTGTCAAGGGTTTCATTTTACTTTAATCCACAATCAATGACCATGCAGTCAAGAAATCAAATGCCATATTACATTGGGCAAATCTACTCCAAAAGATCTCTTTAAAGTGTTAAAAAGCAAAGATACCACTTTGAGGACAAAGGCATGCCCGACTCAAGCCATGGTAGTTTCAATCACTTCATATGCATGCAAAAGCCAGACAGTAAGAAAGACCAAAGGATCGATGCATTTGAATTATGCTGTTGGCAAAGAATATTGAACTGCCAGAAGGATGACCAAATGTGTCTTGGAAGAAGTACAGCTAGAACACTCCTGACAAACGAGGATGGCGTGACTGCCTCATGTGCTTTGGATATATTATCAGAAGGGACCAGTCCCTGGAAAAAGACAACCATGCTTGGTAAAGTAGAGGGTCAATGAAAAAGAGGAAGACCCTGAATCAGATGGATTGATACAGTGGCTGTGCAACAGTAGGCTCCAAGATAGCAGCAAACGTGATCAAGGCACAGGACCAGGCAATGTTTCATTCTGTTTTACATAGGGTCACTAAGCACTTGGACTTATTCCACTATGAGTTGGAACCATTCAATGGCACCTAACAACAATAACCTTACAGTACTGTATTATTGTCCCTATTTAAATCTGCATACCATGTATCTCCAACACCAGCAGGGTGAGGATTCTGTCTTCAGCTTGCATCCAGGAAATATGCAAGTGCTCTCCTTCCCTAGAGACAATGAGCTTCCATAGTTGGTGGCCAGGACAGCATGAAGCCAGAAAGGATAAAAACAAGGATCAGGATAGCTGAGGAGGAACAGCCACAGGCAGGAGGACAGGGTTTGCTTAAGGACAATACTGCCAGCAGTACTATCAACAGCCACCAGACCAACTGCAGTGGAGACAGGCTAGGCAGAACTCTAAGCAGGACATTTAGCCTCAGGGAGCCAATCCCACAGGGCAGTCCTGGGGGTTCTCTGCCCATAGCCCAGTCAGGCCTTACAAATGCCCCCATGGTTTACTTTTCTCAGCTCTCATCCAGTTTCTTAGAGCCCCATTCCCCTGCATTTGCTTTTCAGATCTGAGGGGGCAGAATGGACCAGGTTCACCAGGACCATTTAGACCCCAGAAGAGTTCAAAGAGGCTAGAGTCCCACTCTTGGCACATGGCATGTGTTTAATCAATGGCTGTCTTAATGAAGTAGGACATGCTGCAGCTTCTCCTGCCTGACCACCAGCAGCACCTGTGGCATTCAAGGCTAAAGCTGACCATTTGTTGACTAACAAAGCTCTAGCTCCTGCTCTTTGTTCCCATCCAGGGAGCTCTTCTACTCTTACCATTCTTTCAACACATTCACTGAAGGTTTATTACAAACACAGGGCCAAACTGCTCCCCTAAGCCACGGTAGTCCCACTGAGTGGCCTAGTAAGCTAAGTTTCACATCAGAATTTTGCCAACACCAATGGTTATCTCTGCTTTGGGCAGACAGAATCTAAGGGTCACAAAAACCAGTATGTGGCCAGGAAAGAAAATGGGGCTAGGAGTCGGCTGATGAGGACGATAGTTCCAGCTCTGCTATCTCTAGTTATAGGGCCTTAGCCAAGTTATCTAACTTTCTAGATTAGCCTACCACTAATGAAGAGAGGGAACCATTATTAATAAAATCCTGGAAGTCCTGAAGCAGAAGAGGCCAGATACTCTAGTTGCAAGGTGGAAAGTCGCTGAGCCAAGAGATTTTCAGGAAAATTTAGTATGAATTAATTAATTTTATATTTAAGTTCATGAGTCATACCACATGTCCATGGTAAAAATTCTGAAAGGCCACACAAAACTATCCTCCTTCACAGGCATTTCCAAGGGCCCATATTTGTTTTCCAACCCCAAACAGAAACACTTGACCCAGCACCCTCTGGAGATATTAACCTGTGATTCAATGAGGCATTGTTTGCTGATGAGTATTACAGCCATAGCTGCAGCCACACCATCAGCCCATCAGGAAGTCTGAGGACGGGAGGCAAACAGCCAGCAGAATCTAATTTTCCTCCTTTACCAGGAAGCAGCTCTAGCTCCAGGCAAGAGTTTGATGACTTGGTGCCATGGAGGGAAAAATAATTTCACCATTGTGTTTTTGTGATTAAGAAGCACCCTCATTCATTAGTGGAAGCCTTTAAGTGTCACTGGTGCCTGAAACCAGATGTAATCCTCCCAGGCTGTGGTTGGGATGGACAGCCTGCCACAGGACAGGGTCACAGTCAGTTTGTGGCCCCGACTGGGCACTCGGTAGCTGAGCTTAGGTCGGAACCAATCTTCTCCACAGTCACGATGCCCCTGGGCCATGATGATGGTACCCATAAGTGGAGGAGCTTGAAGTTCACTGAACGCATCAGCCATGAAAATGGCTCGGAAGAGACGGCGCAAACAAGCTGCTGTGTTCAGGCTCTGCTCCATGCCGTCAGGGACCAGTCGTGACAAGTCGAGCTCGTAGAACTCCTTAGGGCTTACAGCACTGCCCCCAAGGAGTATCAGCACTCGTGGTACTAGTGTCCGGGCAAAGAGGCTCTCCAGATGGCTGAAGACACTCTCCAGTTCTGCCAGAGCTTGTTGGCATTTCCTGCTGCTCGTCTCAGCGGCGGTCCAAGATTTCTTCCTTACCAGATCCTCTGCCTGTGAGGACAAAGAACGGTGAGAGAGAAGGACAAGGGAGGGGGATGTTAATGCCCCAGCTAATGCCCTTTGAAGAACCCTAATGGGACTGGATTTCTAGTTCGATGTACCGTCATAACCAAAGCATTGGCTTTTATCAGAGGGCATTATATCAGAAGGGAAAATATAGTCATTATACAAAATCACAATTCTCTCACACTTTGAACAGCAAAGATAGTGTTCTGAAGCTGGAGGGCATCCAGAAAGAGGCAACTAAAGTAGTCAAGGACATTTGGTGGCATGGCAGAAGGTGGCAAATCTCTGCTGTACAGGGAGTGATAAAAGGAATGAGGAATACTTGGCCTAGTGACAGTGATTCTGGAGTTGGTCTTCTAGGTAAACATGGCAAAGTGAACACATGTTTATTCATGCTCCCACCTGAAATACTACTAAGTAAGAGAAAAGAAATTAAGAAAGGCAAGGAAAGAGAGAAAAACTCCAAGGACAAAGAGAATGGAGAATAGACAACAGTGGCCAAGAGGCAACAACATATTTTTGGAAGGTAGAAAGTAGATGGAAGAGTCAGAATTCAAGAGAGCTGAATACCAAGTGCAGGAAGAGAGGAACCTCATGAGAAGCAAACCACTTTATTCTGCAGAACCGCAAAAAAGCTCAGGAATTGGCAGTATCAGGCACCACAGAGGACAAGAATGAACACAGGGAACTGGGTGAACATCTGCACAAAGACATTTGGACTGTTAATTTTCTCCCCCACCCAGAGAAAAGACCCTCCAATACTGATGTTTGGGAAGTCCCCCTAAAAAGACCACCAGGTTTCCACCCAATCTCCTTAAAGTGAAATCCATCTGTTCACAAGGCCCAACCATTCGCACAGAGCTTACAATCAGCTTTCAATGACTTACTCTTAAATATTCACCAGGTACAGAATAAAAGCTTCCAACATGAAAGTCAAAGATCAAAACAAATGGGAAAAGGAACCTGGTAGAAAAGGAGACACATCAAGGAACAGAGAAAACTTCAAAAGTACTATGTCCTCAGGTAACAGAAATTAATCCAGCAATGAAACAAGAATGGGATGCTATTAAAAAAAGAAACAAAGATAAAGAGCTCTTAAGAATATGATCATAAGAATACGATCGGGCAGTGTTTCATTCTGCTGTGTATGGGGTCGCTAAGAGACAGAAACGACTTGACAGCACCTAACAACAACAAGAATATGACCGCCACAATGGTCCTATAAGTTTATGTGAATGATCAGAATTCCCAGGTATATAGTACAGCTGATAAGGGGCAAGGTTGTGGTCACAGCTTGGTCACAGCCAGCTACCAAGAGGGACCGAGTAGTTGAACCTGTGGGCTTAGGACCATAGTCGCAGGGAACATCAAGCTCAATTGGCATAACATACTATACAAAACACTGTTCCACTTCCTACTTTGGCAAGTAGCGACTGGGATCTTAAAAGCTAGCAAGCTACCATCTAGATGCAATGATGGGTCTCTCCTTATCCAGAGCAAAGAAGAATGAAGAAAACCAAAATTCATGGAAACAATTAGT
>NW_006921621.1:14799439-14808511 GCF_000298275.1 Orycteropus afer afer
TACTTATACACAGGGAGACAGCTCAGGGGACAGGAGCCCATGGAGGGATGGACACTGGGAAGAGGTAACTATGGGGAGGAAGTGGGAGGGGAGCTGTTTCATTGTGGTAAATTGTGGTCAATGTCATGAGACAAAATATATGTGAATCGCTGTATGGAAAGTAAATTTGCTCTATAAACCTTCACCCAAATCATAATTGAAAAAAAAAAGAATATGACTACCAGGAAAGAAAAAATTAATACAAGTGTTAGAATATAAAGTCCTTTCAAGGAAGTTTCCCAGAAAAATAGAAGAGAAAATCAAAGAGATGTGAAAATTTGGAGAGAAAAGACACTAAAAGAGTCAGCTCAGGAAGTCCAAATGTAACACACAGCAGGAGTTTTAGATAGAGAAAACAAGAGGAAAAATGGGGAGAAAGTGATTGAAACCCTGGGGTTGAAGTGCATTCCTTATTGCTGCTTAGGCTGACAGGTTCTGAAGATTGCTTAAACCCCTTTTAAGTCCGAAATCAACTCCATGGCAGTGTATTTTTCAGTGGGACCATCTTAACAGCCACAACGTTTTCCCACCAACTTTCTCCCTAAAGCATGTGCCTACCTGGGGAGAAGGTTTTCGGTAGAAGTGCTTAAGCTGTTCATAAGGCAGAGGGAGTTGCTGGCGTTGGTACATGATATGCTTTATAAGTTCACAAGTAAACCGGCAGCAGCCTTCCTGGCTCACAGGCCCGGGAAACACTACAGGCACCATGCAGTCTCTGGGGCAAAAATGTTCCGAAGGGTTAAAAGGTACTTGATCGGAGGTAGTCTCGAGTAGTTCCATCTGGGGGACGTGGGTCTCCTCCGCCTTCTCAAACCATTCCAAATCTGGTAGGTGAACAGAGTAACAACAACCAAAAAAAAAAAAACAGCTTCAAGGTCAAAGTCAGTCTTCTTCATTCCCTTAGGGCAACTATATCATGAATGCAAAGGGGGCACCAGTACACACACACTCCCTCCACAACCTCCAGTGTGGTCCGTGGCGGGGCGATTCCCCATCCCCCTAGCCTAAGATGTGGGGGGATGTTCAGAGACAGTGACTGAAGCTCCGGCCGCAGAGCGGCAGGCCATACAGGTCTGGGGATAACTCAAAATAAACTGTAGGCAAGTGGGGTTGAGAATGCTGAGAGGAAGGGGATAAACCGAGAGGAACTAGGGCCGTGGAGGCGAGGCAGTCACTCACTGTCACAGAACCAGAGCGGGGCGGGTTGCCAGGCAGTGGGTGACAAGTGACAGGCAGGAAAAAGGGCCAAGGGCTAAGTGACTTAAGGGAGAAGCAGTCGATAAGAAATGGGTCCCTAAGGCTCCTTGAGCTCCGGACCCCACGCCTTACCAGGGACTGCAACCGCGGACAGCACTTCCGGCACCAGCGCCGCCATCGCGACCTCCTTCCTCTTTGCCGTGCAGTTTGAATGGGTGCCCCGCGGGGCTTCATGGGAAGCCTGCGCCTCCACTTCCGGATTGGCTGGGCGGGAAGAAGGCAGTATGAGAGGGTGGACAAGGGTGGGAATTGAGTGAGCCCTGTTCTCCCATACTAGGAGCTCTGGTAGAGTAGTGCCTCAGCCATTTGACTGCTAACCAGAAGGCTGGCGGTTCAAACCCACCAGCCACTCCTCGGAAGGAAGGTTGGGCAATCTACTTCCGTAGTGATACTGCCTAGGAAACCCAAGGAGGGGTCGCTATGAGTTGAGTCCGACTAGATGGCAAATAACAACAACGTTCTCCCATACTAAGGAGCTGTGGTGGCAAAGTGGTTAGTGCTTTCGGTTGCTAATCGCTCTGCAGACGAGACACTCTGACTCTGTAAAAATGTACAGCTTTGGGAACCCGCTGGGGCAATTCTTCCCTGTCCTAATGGGTCACTATGAGTCAGAATCCACTTTATGGCAGTGGTTTTGTTTTTGTTTCATCCCTCCCTAAGAAGCCATGGTGGTGCAGTGGTTAAAAGTGCTTGGCTGCTAAGTGAAATGTTGGCAGTTCTAGGCACCAGCTGCTAGACAGGAGAAAGATGTAGCAGGCTGCTCCCTTCAAGATTACAGCTTTGGGAAACTTATTTGGAAAACTATTCTGTCCTATACTGTGGCTGTGAGTTGGAATCCACTGGACAGCAGTGGGTTTGGTTCTTGGTTCTCCCTCCCTAACACCCTTGCATGGGCATGTAGCACCTCCTCTCCCTGTGAAGAGCCACTGCTTGCCACCTCCCAAAGGACATCTGCCCTCTATTCACTGCCTGTGTTTACCATTCACTGGGCATCTACTTTGTGCCAGGCCCTATCCTATGTGCTGGAGACTCAGACACTAGATGCTGACCCTGTTCTCATGGGGTTCATTACCTTTAGGTCCAATACAGTGTGATGAATTATACACTAGAGCTGTGTACATGGGCCGTTGAAGCAACCAACAGGGATGTCTAACCCAGATGGGATAAAGACAGGATGGTTCCAGAGGAGATGGTTGCTAAGGAAGCTGTGAACCCTAGGATGGGTAAACTAACCAGGCAAAGAGGAAGGCCTCCTGTTCCAGAAGACCTTAAAAAACAAGAGCACCCTCTGTTCAAGAAATGAAAATAGCATAGATTATAGAGAGTGAAAGCTGGAGTGGACAAACAGAAGGCAGATCATGGCAGGGCCTTATAAACCAGGTCAAAAAGTTGAATGTGATCCTTGGGGGAGGTGGAGGTTTGAAGGTTCTAAGTAGGGAGACACATGATTATATTTTATCAATTTAATCTCTACAGTGGCTACATTGGATTACAGAGAGGATACAAGAATAGGCAGAGATACCAGTTGCAGACAGTGACTGCAGTTACTCAAGTGCATTGTTAAAGAGGTCTGAACTAGGGAAGTCACAGGGGGGTGGAAAGAACTTGGTGAACTCTAGAGATACTTAGTAGGTCCAGTGAACATAATACGGTGGTTGATCTGAGGAGAGAGCTAGAAACCACCAGGAAAACAAGCAGGTTTCGAACTTCAGCAACTGTGTGGCCAGCGGTGCTAGCTAATAAAAGAGGAAACACTAGAAGAGGACCAGTTTTTTTGGGGTGGGTGAGGTGAAAAGATGAGTTCATTTTTTTATAATGACGGCTGAGTTTGATGCCTTCATTGGACCATGAAGAGAGAGATTCAGGAAAGCCATTTGGAATAGAGATATGTATTTGGAGTATGTTAAGCTGAGTTCTCTAGTATTTGAATAATTTATTTCAAAAAGATCAGCACAGGACTGGACCTAATGAGGAGAAGATTAAAGATGTCCCAAATTTCCAAACTGCTGTAGCACTCCATCATCTATAACACCAACTACTACTTCTCCCCTCAGTACTCTCCCTCCTGTCTTAGGGTTCCATATTTCAATATAACATCTCACAGAACTCATGAACTGCCAAAGAAATGGCTCATGTGATTGTAGAGGCTGGGAAGCCCCAAATCCGTGTGTCAGGTGGCCTGGAGGATTTTCATGTTGTTGCAGGGCTAACACACCCAAATTGGCAGTTCAGACGACTGGCTATTGCCTCAAATCCCAAGACTGGGGGTGAGATGATGATGCAGGATCCAGAGCAAGAGAGAGAACTTTGCCAGAGCATTCATATATATATAATCTCAAGAAAACCAAGGGTGGTGACTTGAGTCACACCCTCTAGTAAGTCTGCACCCTCTAGTAAGTCTGGCAAGATACATCCCACCCTACTCTTGCCTCATTCACATAATGGACAGCTCACCCCAAAATGGGACGATAACCAGAGGCATAGGAGCTAGGATTTACAATACATCACAAAATGCAGGACTATCGCTAGAAGGACTATATTAAGTACTTCACTGCACTGCATCCAGAGAAGGAAACCAATGAAGCTTATATATATATGTACATATGTAGAGACATAGAGAGGGAGAGAATTATCTCAGAAACTAACTCACAAGGTTGTAAAGGCTGGCAAGTCTTTACCAAGTCTGTAGATCAGCTGGAGGCTTCTCTTGACTTATGTAGCTACAGAGGCTGACAAACCCAAGATCTGCAGGTAAGATGGCCTACTCTTGGCTCACAGGCTTTGTAGGTAATAAATCTCAAGATCACCAGGCAATCTGGTAGGCCATTGGCTCAAGTTCAAAGAACCAGAGGTCGGATGATGACAAGACAGATGCAGAATCCAGATTGAGCAAAAAGCCAGTTTTGCCAGGACATTTATATATATTGGAAGCAAGCCACTCCCTGAGGAAACTCCCTTTCAACTGATTGACTGCTCAAGCAGATTTCATCATGGAAGTGATTACATTGTATCAGATCTCATCATGGGGGATGATTACATCATAACTGCTAAACTACTAAGAATCATGGCCCAGCCAAGTTGACAACCTTAACCATCACAGAGTTATCAGCTGGGCATAGATAAAATCACCCAGAGAGATTGTATAGAATGAGGATGTGTAGAGCCAGGATCCTGCAGATAGGAATACTTACTTAGGGGATGAGCAGAGAAAGAGAAGAACCCATAGAGTTAGACTGGGTTCTCTAGCGAAACAAAACCAGTAAAGCTTATATATATATATAGAGAGAGAGAGACAGAGAGACAGAGAGAGAGAAATTTATCTTAGGAAAATGGCTTACACATTTATAGAAGCTGGCAAACCCAAAGTTCTTGGATCAGACGTCAAGCTGGAGGCTTTTCCTGACTCTTGCAGCTGTAGGGGCTGAGGAGCTCAAGGTTGGCAGGCAGTGTACTAGCTGTTGACTTCAATGAATGACGAATTCAAGATCTCCAGGCTGAATGGTGGATTGTTTGCTCACGGACAGTTGCAGGCAGCACAACAGAATCCCAATCCATAGAGGAATGTCTCTTTTCCCAGGATGTCCATAGATATGCTAGAAGCAGGCCACACCCCTAGCGAAACTCCCTTTCAACAGATTGGTTGCTCAAAACATAATCATCTAATCCCATCATGGGAATAACCACATCACAATAGCTTAAACCACACAGAATTGTGGTCCAGCAAAGTTGACACACAGCTCCAACTATCATAGAGACCAAGAAGTAGCTGTTGTTGTTGTTGTCAGGTCCAACTCATAGCAACCCTACGTACAACAGAAGAAAACAATGCCCATTCCTGTGCCATTCTCACAATTCTTGCTATGTTTGAGTCCATCATTGCAGCTACTATGGCAATTCATCTCATGAGGGTCTTCCCCTTTTTCACTGGCCCTCCACTTTACCAAGTATATCCTTCTCCAGAGACTGGTCACTTCTGACAACATGATCAAAATAGGTGAGACAAAGTCTGGCCATTTTCAGTTATAAGGAGCATTCTGGCTGCACTTCTTCCAGGACAGATTTGTTAGTTCTTCTGGGAGTTCATAGTATTTTCAGTATTTTTCACCAACACCACAATTCAAATGCATCAATTCTTCTTGGGTCTTCCTTATTCATTGTCCAGCTTTCACATGCATGTGAGGCGACTGAAAATACCATGGCTTGGGTCAGGTACACATTCATCCTCAAAGTCTTTGCTCTTCAACACTTCGTGGGTGTTGATTGTGGATCCAAGTAAAATGAAATCTTCTGACAACTTCAATCTTTCCTCCATTGATTGTGATGTTGCTTATTGGTCCAGTTGTGAAGATTTTTTGCTTTCTTTATGTTGAGGTGTAATCCATATTGAAGATTGTAGTCTTTGATCTTCATCAGTAAGTGGTTCAAGTTATCTTTACTTTCAGCAAGCAAGGTTGTGTCATCTGCATATCTCAGGTTGTTAATGAGTCTTCCTCCAATCCTGATTCTATGTTCTTCTTCATATAGTCCAGATTCTTAGATTATTTGCTGAGAATACAGACTGAATAAGTATGGTGAAAGGATACAAGCCAGATGCACGCCCTTCCTGATTTTAAACTTTGTTCTATTTGAATGAGAGCTCCTTGGTCTATGTATAGGTTCCTTCTGAACACAAGTATGTGTTCTGAAATTCCCATTCTTCACAATGTTATCCATAATTTGTTATGATCCACACAATCAAATGCCTTTGCATAGTTAATAAAACACAGGTAAACAACTGAGAAGTAACTAGAGAAGTATTGGGGGGGGCGGGTAAATAAAAGGCAAGTGTTGTATCACAGAAGCCAAGAAAAGAGTGTGTTTCAGAAAGTAGAGACCAAAGATCAAAATATACCTTAAAAGTAGTGATTAAAATAGTGTGGTGTTTACTCAGGAATAAACAAACAAATCTATAAAACAGAAGAGAGTTCAGAAACAAACCTATGTATATGTGGATCACAGTATACATGATGAAGGTTCCTCTTCAAAGCAAATATAAATTTAGTTCCTACCACACACCCCACATAAAAGTAAATTCCATATGAATTAAAGATCTAAACATAAAAAGAAACCTTTAAAGCTACTAGAAAAAATACTGAAGAATAATTTCTTATCTAGGAGTTGGCCTAAGGAGCTCTGGTAGCATAGTGGATAAGGTATTTGGCTGCTAACCAGAAGGTCAGTGGTTCAAACCCACCAGACACTTTGTGGAAGGAAGATGGGGCAGTTCTGTAAAGATTTACAGCCTTGGAAACCCAGTGGGGGTCATTAGGAGTCGGAATTGACTCAGTGGTGGTGAGTCTGGTTTTTTTTTGGAGGAGTTGGCCTAGGTATGATGACCCTTAACAAAAAACAAAAAACATATAGAAAAAGATTGCTAGGCCTCAGTTTAAAAGTTATGTAAAGGCAGAGTATACAAAATTAACTATACACTAGAAAAGTGTTTGCAGATGTTTAATATCTATGATCTACATAAACATTACATACACACATATATATAATCTCCCATAGCCAACCACCTCATGTTGTTGTTGTTATTTGCCATCGAGTCAGCCCCGACTCATAGCGACCCCTCCTTGGGTTTCTGAGGCAGTATCACTAGGGAAGTAGGAATGCCCAACCTTCCTTCCAAGGAGTGGCTGGTGGGTTTGAACCGCCAGCCTTCTGGTTAGCAGTCAAGTGCCTTAGGCACTATGCTACCAGAGCTCCTACCAACCACCTCATAGGTATCTCATAAGCAATCCCTTCAGGAAACTGAATATATATACTGTCTTCCACCTTCCAGGGCCCTGATCTCCTGGGATAGACATCCCGGTTCAGCCTGCTCCTTCACCAGCCTTTATGGATGTCTGTGGTAGGTCAGGCTGTTCAAGAATAGGCTATCAGACTAGCCTATTCCTATCTCATATAAGAATGTCTCTACTTAGGGGGCAAGGAATTTGAGATAGAGGAGGGGAAGTGGTACACATTGGTTGGTTGAAAAGATCTATGTAGATGAGAGGACAAGTGTTATCAGGCAAGTGCAGCAGCCTGTGGTTATCAGGAGGGCGCAGCTAGGACTGGTGAAAATATTGGGGAAATGGTTTTAGCTCTCTCTTCCAATCCCCAACCTTTTTAAGATCTCTCACTGAGTTCTCCTGTCTGTCTCTAAGCAGCTGTTTCCCTGGTGGGGTTGTGCCCTTGGCTAGGTTGACCTCTGCAGTACAGCCCTTCCCTCAAACAGAAGTCACAGGATGTGCTTTTAACCCCTGAAGATGCACAGAATTGGCTGACTTGGACCAATTTTGCAGATTTTGGCCCTTCGAGATTTCAGTGCTTTGATGAAATTATGACACATGGTCAGCAACTTAATGATCAGCCTCTCTCCTGTGGCCCTGGGGCAGAACCATGGAGTCCACTAAGTCTGAACCCTTGATGGGATCACCAGAGGTAAGCCACTGTTGCTACTTTCAGTTTTCCCAGGAAAACTGAGGTCTGGAGGGGAAGAATTTTATTTTTTGGTTATATATGAGCGAGCACCTCACTGTTTGTGAAGAGAGGGGTAGTGAATGGTGAGTCATGAGACAGTCACAGGGCTGGAAATTGAACCCTGGCGTCCTGACTCCCAGCCTAGCAGTTAACCGGTTCTCAAGCCTGCCTTTCTGATGTGTTGTGCACTGGTTTATGTCGTTGTATGTGTTTACTCTTTGCTGACTGCTAAAGCCCTAAAGAGTAGGATAGGAAGAGATGGCTTGGCAAGAAAGTCAAAAGTCAACAACCTTCTGGGGCCTTTGGCCAAGTTTCTATTTCTAGCCACTACCCCTGCCTTCACCCGGGTTGATGTAATTGGAGCCCCAGTCCCGCCCTAAGTATAGGTCAAGCACCTCCTACAGCCCTAGCTGTTTTAAAATCGACGTCGGTTCTCCGCCATTGGTTCCGCTTCAAAACAAAGGGGAGGGGCGTATTCGCTGAGGGCATCCTTGTAGCCCACAGGCATCAGGGCTGGTTTATGGGTTCAAAGGCCTCATGTTGGGGCCACCGCGGTGCCTCCGGCTGCTGAAACCAGCCCCTTGACAGTGCCAGCTCTAGTAATAAAGCAGTGACTACTGTGTAAAGGTGGCATAATCATCGCAACAGTAACAGTCGTAATTAGGCTAACCACCATCCGCCTCCGCCCTGTCATTGGCTCTGACTCACCCCGACGGCACGCCGACCATCAGGGAAGAAACTGAGGCAGAGGCGGGGCCGGCAGACTGGGAGGACTCAGTCGCCCTTAATTCAGCAGCGCTCCAGATCCGAAACCTGTTGCTGGGATTCGCGTTAAGGGGCCAGACCCAGAAGCTCGCACAAAGCTCTCCTGATGTAGTAAGGCCTTCACCGCCCGTGCCCAACTCCGCCATAAGCTTCGAGGTTCTAAACTCCCCTCAGGCCCTAGACTTCCTCCAGGTCCTAGGAAAAGAGTCGCTCGGACAGTGGGGACTAAGAGCCAGACTTCAACTCTCTTGGCCTTTGCAAGCAAAGGCGCGCTCCTTGCCTACACCGCGAAGCCACCAGCGACCTCTTGCTCGGAGATGTCTCCTGGGAGTTGTAGAGCAGCGACGTGCTTTTCCGACCTAGCCCCCAGACCTGAGGACTCTATATCCCGTGGTGCCGCGCGGCTGTTTCTGACGCGACCCGGAGGCCATGGGAGGGGTGTGGGGGTGTGGCCTGCTCAGAGCCCCACCCCACTCTCTGGCTGGCCCGACGCGGTGGTGGCAGTAG
>NW_006921621.1:14808614-14829707 GCF_000298275.1 Orycteropus afer afer
CGGAGCTGTTCGGCGGCTGCTGCCGGCCGGGAGGGGGCCCGACCGTGGGCGGAACCCTCAAGGCTAGAGGGGCCGGCAGTAGCAGCGGCTGCGGGGGCCCGAAGGGAAAGAAGAAGAACGGAAGAAACAGAGGGGGCAAAGCCAACAATCCCCCATACTTGCCCCCCGAGGTAAGCACCTGAGAAGTGGCGGAGTGAGAACAAACCATTTCTTCCGGCCCTACGACCCCAGAGAGGAGGGACAGAGAGTGAATCTCCCCTTCCGGTGTCCAGACCCTAGGGAAGGGGCGGGAGAGGGAACCCCCTTCCGGTCCCAGGACCCCAGGGAGGAGGGAGCAAGAGACTGGATCTCCCTTCTGGTGGCCGAACTCCCCTAGTAGAAGTGGGAAGAAGGGATACCCCTTCACATTTTCTTGGAAAGAGCAGAGTAGATCACCCTGCCCCCGCTCCCTGTGCTGCGACAGGTGAAGGGAGATTGCATCCTGGGATAAGAAGGTAGGCAGAGTAACCACCACTTACTCCTAACTTGTTGTACAGTGTGGAGGGGAGTACCCGGTAAAAGACCAGTGTGTTCGCTCCCTATCTTCCAGTACAGACACATGTACATAAAACCAGAAGAACAGTGAGACTTAGCCCTCTCACCCTTTGGTGTTCTATGAGGGGGTGGGGACAAAGAGCGCCTCCACAAACCTGCTTCATCTATCTCAGAGGTAGAGGATAACTGCTCCTTTGTCCCTCTTAGGAAAGGAGGACCGGGGGAAGAGCTTAAACTAGTGGTTATCAAACTTTAGTGTGCATCAGAATCACCTGGTTTGCTGGACTTCTCCCCCAGAATTTCTGATTCAATAGGTCTTAGGTTGGCTTGAGAATTTGCATTTCTTACAAGTTCCCAGATGATGCTGATGCTGCTGTTCCTAAGACCACACTTTTAGAACCACTGACCTAGACCATTCTTGGACTTTTCTGAAGTTACCAAGCCGAGATATTTTCTATGCCCCAAAAACCAAACTCACTGCCGTCAAGTCGATTCCACTGGTTGTAACCCTTCCTTGGGGTTCCGAGGTGGTATCTCTATGGAAGTAGATTGTCCACTCAGTCTTTCCTTCAGAGGAGTAGTTTCCATGTCCAGCAAAGTGTTAAAAAGGTTTCTAGAGCATCTTTGTTGATGGGAAAAAATCTCCCTTACACTCTATGAGGTGGAGATTATGGATGAAGACCTGACAGAGCCTGGGTGCTAGAGGGCTGAGAAAGGATGGAATAACAGAAATGGAAGAGGAAAACTGAAATGGCCAGGGAGGAGGAGTGTAGAAATTCAGGACCTACAGAATAGGTAAATCCATAGAGACAGAAGGTAGATTAGTGGTTGTCTGGGTCCAGGGTGGGGGGTGGGGGGAATAGAGTGATGAAAATTTCCTGGAATTAGTGATGATGGTTGTACAACCTTGTGATATACTAAAACTCACTAAGGTGAACACTATGAAGGGGTGGATTTTATGGTCTGTGAATTATATCTCAATTTTTTAAAGAGCCCCCTTTTACCACTAAAGACAAGAAATGTAGGACTAATGTAGGTAAAGTAGAGGGAGTAGAGTGGGCTTTAGACTATCCTTCTGGCCTTTGGGGTCCTTCTTCCTTGAATTGTAGGATCGTGGAGGAAATTCCTGGGTTATGGAGCCCAAACTCTGTCCCCCACTTACCATCACCCCATATTTCCTTGAACCTGAGAGGGGAAGGCTCGGACAACAAGATGTTTTTGTGATGGGTAACTTGATTTAGGGAGGAGGTGGAAGAGATTATGCGGGGTAGATTCAGGATTTTACCTCATCTGAAGCACCGGGATTAGGAAGCAGGAGGTAAAAGCCATTGTGAGTCTGGTTTATGGAGTGTCTCCCTTTCATTATTATTTTCTGAGTTTCTTCTGTTCACTTCAGCCCCTACTTTGGAGCCCTACTCCTCTTTCACCTGGGCTCCTCTCTCATAGGGCTTGTAGTGACCGGTGCTGAGCTCACCCTTTGGCCCTGGTCCAGAACCTCTTGCAGCCTCTTACTCTTGATGACATCAGCTGAGAGGGGCGGGCAGGAAGGAAGCAGTGTCTCCCAGACCAGTGGCAAAGAAAGGCCTCAGCAGCCTGGGCACAGAGCCTTCTTGGGACAGTTTGAGGCTCTGAGGAGAAGGGATGATCTTGGATCTGGGAAGAACATGCTGCCAGTGGTCGAAGAAAGGAGGGACTCACGGTTCTGTTCCTGGCTTAATAGGTGACTGTATCTTTAGACTCTTTTCCTTTGGCCACATTGGGCCTGAGTAGAGGGCTTCTCTGCCACTGATCTTTCTTTGGCAGTTACCTGCTTAGGCAGGTGCCCCTGGGGCTTCCTGCTTTCTCAAGACACCTGCCTGGGCCCCAACAGGAATCAGGAAGTAGGGGTTGGGTCCAGATGGTGTGTGGTAACTACTACCTGTTTCTTTTCAGGCTGAAGATGGAAACATCGAATATAAAGTGAGTCTTAGGCTGGGGAGGACCAGAGGGATGGGGTAGGTGTTCTTGCCAGCAAGGGGTAATTTCTCTGAGATTCTTCCAAACCTCATGATCTGTAGTAATTTAGGGTTATGGTTAAGGGTAAGGGCTCTGTACCTCATTCTCTTGGAGGAGCACTCAGTGTTAGAGTGGGTCAGGGACAAGGGGTTTTGGTAGGATGGGAGGGTTCTGGTTCTCTTTGCAGGACAAATGGGGAATATATGGGCTTGGGAGGAGTATTCCCAATTTCATCTTCTCATCATATCTCACCTGCCCTAAGCTGAAGCTGGTGAATCCTTCCCAGTACCGCTTTGAGCACCTGGTGACACAAATGAAGTGGCGGCTTCAGGAGGGTCGCGGTGAGGCTGTCTACCAGATTGGGGTGGAAGACAATGGGCTGCTGGTGGGGCTGGCAGAGGAGGAAATGCGGGCTTCCCTCAAGACCCTGCACCGGATGGCAGAGAAGTATGCTTCCCTCTCTCTTACCTAACTCTAGGGAGGACCCAGGCATCCCACTCCAGTTGGACCTGAGGGGCTAAGATGAGACTTGTCTTCTCTTAGGAAAGAACTAAGAGGGGAGAGTGGGTGTTCTCTTTACTGGACCTAGGATTTTTTGCTCCTTGAGTTAAGATTTTTTGTTTTTGTTTTTTGAAAAGAGAGCTGTGGATCTGAGATGGATTAGAGGGAGTTGGGAAGTAAAGTAGGGTGGTGTGGGGAGCTCTGTGAGAGGCATGGGAAGGCCAGTGGCCCAGAGTCTGGCTGGAACAGGGGGACTACAGGTGAGGTATGGCAGCCATGGCTTTGCTGTGACAGGGTTGGGGCAGACATCACCGTTCTCCGGGAGCGTGAAGTGGATTATGATAGTGACATGCCCCGGAAGATCACTGAGGTCCTAGTACGAAAGGTCCCTGACAACCAGCAGGTGAAATGCACGCTCTTCCCTACCCCTCATGCCCACGTTCCCTGGGAGGGTCCTGAGGTGGCAGACTCCCCGGCCTGGGATCCTGGGGGTATCCAGTTTATCTCTTGCTCCTCAAGGGCCATCACTGCCCTTGCCCTAACTCTGTGGCGAGAGGTGGGCATCGGAGCCCTTACTGCAGGCAATTTGTCCACAGTTCCTAGACCTCCGTGTGGCTGTCTTGGGGAATGTGGACTCAGGGAAGTCAACTCTGCTTGGAGTCCTGACCCAGGGAGAGCTGGACAATGGGCGGGGCCGAGCCCGGCTCAACCTGTTCCGGCATCTGCATGAGATTCAGTCTGGCCGAACTTCCAGCATCAGCTTCGAGATCCTGGGTTTTAACAGCAAAGGAGAGGTGCATGTGATCACTGGGACCCAGTGGGGCCAGCCTCTGAGGATGGGATGGTAACAGTGAAGGATAGAGGCTGGGGGCAGAACGTGGAAACTTTCTGTAGTAATGTAGATGAAGGCCCTAAGGGTCTAGTTCTCTTGAAAACAAATGGGACACAACTGAATTAAACCATAAGTGGGGCTAAGGGTTAAGAGGTAAGGTCACCCAGAGACTGTTTTAGGCCCTGGCGACTCTTAAAGGGTTGGGGGGGCTGGCAGTGGGCACTGAGAGCCCTGGGCTCTGGGCCAGGTGGTGAATTACAGTGACTCACGGACTGCAGAAGAGATCTGTGAGAGCAGCTCCAAGATGATCACCTTCATCGACCTGGCAGGCCACCACAAGTACCTGCACACCACCATCTTTGGCCTCACCTCATACTGCCCCGACTGTGCCCTCCTCCTCGTCAGTGCCAACACGGGGATTGGTAGGAACCATGGGGGCAGGGACATGGCTATGGTGGGGACAGGAGGTGTTGACTCTCAGATTTTAGAGCCAGAGTAACTCTCCTCTTCTTCCCTCTCTTCTCTCCCACATTCTCTCTCTTCTTTCCTGCTGCCTGCCTTCTCTGAGGCAGCTGGCACCACAAGGGAACATCTAGGGCTGGCCCTGGCCCTGAAAGTGCCCTTCTTCATCGTGGTCAGCAAAGTAGATCTGTGTGCCAAGACCACAGTGGAGAGGACAGTACGCCAGCTGGAGCGGGTCCTCAAACAGCCTGGCTGCCACAAGGTCCCCATGCTGGTCACCTCTGAGGATGATGCCGTCACCGCTGCCCAGCAGTTTGCTCAGTCACCCAAGTAAGCCTGCCTCACCCCAGTGCCTGATCCACATGCCTGATCCACAGGGAAGGCTGCCACACGGGCCCAATGCCCAGGAGCTTGTATCCCCTCCCCAGGGCCAGAACAGTTCTCAATGCTGTGGTTCTTCAGCTTGGAATTATGGGAGAGTCTTTACTGAAGTACTTGAGCTTCCCCTTGTCCAGTCCTCACTGGGAGCCAACCAGGAAGTTTTCAGATACTCTGGGACATTGGGGATGAAGTGACATACCACACATCACCACCTCCCTCATAGTGTGAATAGCTTCATGTGCTGACTCAGAGATTGAGCTCAGAGCTTCCACAGAGGTTAGCAGATAGAAGAGAAGGGCCCTAAGCTATCTAGAGAGCAGCTCATCTTCCCATGTATGGGGCTATGGTCTCTGCCTCCTATTGGAACTTTCTTATCTGTCCATTTCATGCCTTCCTCTACAGTGTCACTCCTATCTTCACACTGTCCAGTGTGTCTGGAGAAAGCCTGGACCTGCTCAAAGTCTTTCTAAACATTCTGCCACCGCTCACCAACAGCAAAGAGCAAGAGGAACTCATGCAGCAGCTGACAGAGTTCCAGGTAGTAATCTACCTAAACAGGCAGTAGGTTGGGGAACAGAAAGGGGTTAGTTCTGACCAAGCCTAGAGTCTGTTTAGATATCTTGGACCTGCCAGTTTTACCTGCCAGTCCATTGAGAGAGTCTTCTTTGATTTTAGGTGGATGAAATCTACACAGTACCAGAGGTGGGGACTGTTGTTGGAGGGACACTTTCCAGGTGAATTGCCTTGCTTGCCACCCATCCATTCAGCCTCACACTCATACTCGTGAAGACATGGCCCAAAGGAGGAGACTCTGGGATTGAACAGAGCCCATTTAAAGGTGGTGCATGTTTGCAAATTAGGTTTTCATTTTCAGAAAAGCTAGAGAAAGCTAGTCTATTGGCTTATGAGGGAAGAAACAGTATTGCTGCTTATTGGTCCTCTCTGGGCCCCTGAGGGAGTAGTGTATGGATTTGGGACCATACACTGGAGTGTGCTCACCTGGCTTCTCTTCTCAAAGTGAGGAAGATGAGAGGTCCCTTAAGACTCCAAAGCAGAGGATGAAACCTAAGGGGATAACTTGGTCCTTCAGGGATTATGTCTTCTGTGTTGTCAAACCGGCTGCTACCTCTTTGGCTTCAGAGTCTGCACTCTGGACTAGAGCATAGAAGTCATCCCTCCTACATGCATTCAAGTCTGAATTTAGGCTCCCTTTCCCCCACCTCAAGGATCTACCTTAGAAAGAAAGAAATGCTCTGGGTAACCTTGAGCAGAGAAGTAGACGGCAGGGGGTGGGGGGAGCCTAGGCTGACATTGTACCACCTGCCCTCTGGGCTGCAGTGGGATTTGCCGCGAGGGGGACCAGCTGGTGGTGGGCCCCACAGACGATGGCTGCTTCCTGGAGCTGAGAGTGTGCAGCATTCAGCGCAACCGCTCTGCCTGTCGTGTGCTGCGAGCTGGTCAGGCTGCTACATTGGCCCTTGGGGACTTTGACCGTGCACTGCTTCGCAAGGTGAGGTGGGTAGGTGAGTGGGAGAGGGGGCATCAAGAAAAGCACCTAGGAGACTGGCTGCTGAGTGATAAGCACCTAAGGTGCTTCAGAGAAACTCAGAGACAACATAATCAGAGTCCCAATAAGCTTCTGGTCAGGTTGCACAGACTGTCCTCATATGAAAAGAATTAGTGGAGATGACTAAATATGAATTATTGTGGTACATCCTGAGTGTCCAGGGCTCTAACAGTACAAAGCACTACAAAGCTTAGAGAACACAGGAGGTGGGTAAGGGATTTCTTCTACAAGGAGCGTTTGAGTATTTCCTTCTGAGGTTTTGTTTGGAGTCCCAGAGGAAGAGGGAATTGAGATTCTGTAAAAGGGTATAGGGGTGGCTGGGGAGGGAGAGTCTAATGCTAGATCTGCCCTTCTTGGGTCTGGGGGCTGTGCCTCCCTAGGGCATGGTGATGGTGAGCCCCGAGATGAATCCCACCATCTGCTCAGTGTTCGAGGCAGAGATAGTCCTACTGTTCCATGCCACCACCTTCAGGCGAGGTTTCCAGGTGACAGTACACGTCGGCAATGTACGTCAGACAGCAGTGGTGGAAAAGATCCATGCCAAGGTGAGAGTACCCAGCCATGCCCCCATTTTTCTGGGGGAAAAAATCAGAATTTTTCTGCCTGGAGACCTGGTCCCAGACTTGCACGGAACTCCCTGATGCCACAAAGAGAACTGCCCTACTTAGGGTGGGTAGAAGCCTAATGGGCCCCCAGGGGTGGAGAGCCATGACTGGTAGAAAATGGGATAGCCAGTGATCATGTATCTGCTGCAGGACAAGCTGCGGACAGGGGAGAAGGCAGTGGTACGTTTCCGCTTCCTGAAACACCCAGAGTACCTGAAAGTGGGCGCCAAGCTGCTGTTCCGGGAGGGTGTCACCAAGGGCATTGGCCATGTCACTGATGTGCAAGCCATTGCAGCAGGAGAGGCCCAGGCCAACATGGGCTTCTGAGCTCCTCCAGGCAGGGACAGCTCTATTACAGTCCCTACAATATACGAGGTGACTTCCGGCCATGCTGCCCTCTGTTGGCTAGGGAAAGGGGTGCTCGCTGCCAGTTGCTCCCCACCACCGTTTTGGAGAGGTGTCAAGCTTGGTGTGGCTGGGGAGGGGCGGTTCTGAGGGAGAAGAAAGGAGCCTTCAGGGCAGTGCTCAGTGGCTGTGCACCCATCTGGTTGACTCATCAACCCTGACAACTCTGTGGCCTGTCTACTGGAGGGAGCGAACTGTGGCCACCTTGGCCTCACTATCAGGACTGAGCGTGATCTACCGATGTGGGCCCTGCACTTCAGGAATTGTTACAACTAGGGGTGGTCCTCAAAAGCACTCCTTTTTCTATACCTCAAGGCCATGTAAGTTGCCCTTCGCTACCTGACTGGACAAAAGAAATCTGCTACTGGCCACCTGGTGGCCCAGGTTCTGAAGAAATGGCACAGGGAAAGTGAATGGCAGTGCTCCCACCCTGTGCTGAGGCCTGAGGCCTGTTTCTCAGCTTTATCTCCCTTTTCCTTCACTCAAGGGCCATTTCCCCAGTTCCTCCTCTCACAGGCCCCACAGGTGCTATTTGTTGTGCTGGCCCACGCGTGGGGCTGCCAAGCTGAGGCTTGGCATACTAAAGGTCAGCTGCATGTCAGTCAGTCTCGTCCCTTACTCTCAAGTAATCTGTTGGTTTTAATGCTGAATCAAACAGTATGTTTTACTTTCACAGACTAGTGGCTGGGGACCTGACCCATAGCTCCCCTACCTGCCACTTTCCCCGCCCCCTTCCTGCTCCCACGCCCTCTCATTTTACTAATTTGCAGTGACCATCCCCTTCCCTCTGTTGCAGGGAACCAGGAGGAAAGGGAGAGATGTTGCCATATTTCCTACCTTTAGGGCATGGACTCCCTCCTTTCCCTTTGTTAGTGTCCTGGGTTCGCATGGACTCAGGGATTTGTTGGTTAAGGTTTCTCTGCATATATATATATATTATATATATATATATATACACAAACATATATATTGTACAGAATAAAAATGTTTTATTGGATATACTGTGCTTATGCTTAAGATACTCGGAAGGAAGATGAGGCAATCTACTTTTGTAGTGATACTGCCTCGGAAACCCAAGGAGGGGTCGCTATGAGTCGGGTCCGACTCAACGGCACATAGCAACAACAACAACATGCTTAAGATACAGGCTTAGCCTCCAGAACTAGATTCCTCTTTAGGAATATAGAAAGACAAGTGAAACTCCAAACACTGCTGACCCCTGAATGCAGAAACGTCAGATCTGTGTTCCAGTCTCATAACCAAATGTTCTGCCCTGTTTTGCCTAGTTCTTTGAGCTAGTAGCAGAGTAGAAAGTGAAACCTATCCTTTTCATTTGAAATAGGTAGCTACCCTACAATAGGGAGTCCTCCATTGTGCCCTGAAACTAATGCTGTCAAGAGATTTTGAGATTAGAGGGCAGCTTACTTAAGGAAGAGTGGGATTTAGACAAATGGTAAAATGGCTCTTCATGTCTAGCAATGACAAGTAGCCTGAGGTGAGGTTTATATACCCTAAGCTGCTAGGTCCCCTTGGCCAAATCTTAGTCCCTCTTCCCTTTTCAGAGTATCTGATTACTCACATTTTATAGCTATAAAGTTAACTGCAAAAAAAAAAAAAAAAAAAAGGACTTGGCAAAAGAAATTTAATGATAAATGGGTCCCGAGGTCCCATGTGGTGTTCTGCCTCCAAGGTATTAAGTGGTAGTGGCTTCCTACCATTCAGGCTCAGCTGCTTTTTAAAATATCACTGGTGTAACTTGCTTCTAAGAAGCTTGTGGTTGAAAAAACTTCTTCCTGTATTGGAACTACAAGCTCTTTACTCCCTTTTGTGCTGTTGCTGATAAACAGTTGTGAAGAGGGAAAGGTTATATTCCTCAAAAAGGCACTACAGCTTTTCCTTAGCACTGACCTTTGCAAGGTAGTGGTTAGAGTTGGTATCCCCAAGAAAAGAGAAGGCGTGCTGCTGGTCTCTTCTTTACTGGTCACCCACCAGCCACCATCTCCTTGCCACACGTGCACTGCCAGTCTCAAGAAACCCAGTAAAACCTGGGTTTCTGCTGTCCTTCATCCCATGGACAGGAGTAGAGAAGGGGAGAAGCTTGTCAATCCGACTTGCTCAGCTTGTTCTGTATAGTGCCCAAGAGAGATGAAAGCTTTAGCAGAGTTTTTTGTTTTAAAAATACTTATCTTTTTCCTGGATAAAGAAAAAGGAAACATTGGAAAGCCAACATCTCTAGACTTAATGAGACATCTGGAACTAGGGAGCCACTTACTTGCTGAGGAACATTTTTGGAATGTTTAGGAAGAGAAATAGTTGTATAAGGCAGGCCCCCAAGGAGTACTGTTTCACTTCAGGTAATAAGATCTGAAAGTATTCACCATTCAGTGAATGTCAAGCACTATGAGTAAGACACTGTGAAGCACAGTGAAGAATTCTTGCCTACAGGAAGCTACAATACTAGTAGGGAGAAGACATGTACACTACTAACATTATTTAAAAGATTTCCATAAAATTAGAAAACACTTGGAGGAAGAAATAGTTTCCTGCTGTACCTGGTGGTTTTCACACTTTTACCACTTCTTCTAACTGAACATATACCCGTCCCTAATTTATAAATCAACTAAAAAGTAGAGGAAGTTTTGTGTATTTTATGAGAAGGGGAGAATATGTACACCATTTTCGCCTTCCTGTTCACCTTCCCTACCACCCAACTCGGTTCACCTTTTGTTGGGTTCTCTGTGCAATTCCAGGTTTCCCATTGAAAGTCATGTCAGAAAAGCCAAAGAGCTGACTTCTTATACATAAGAATGGAGATTAAGAATACTGTACTGTAAGTACTGGACACATTGAAAGAGCTACCATAATGAATTTAAAGTCCTAAGTTCATACTTCAATAAGGAAGAGATGAACAGGTCCCCTCTCCTCACAACATGCCAATGACCCTAAAGTCCCAAGCACTTACCTCTTAAATTTATACTTTGGGGTCTAAGGAAATGCTAGTGGTGTCTTCTAGATCAGTACTTCTCAAACTTTTAAGATGCACACTGATCACCTGGGGAATTTTATTAATGAGCAGATTCTGATTTTGTAAGGGTGACATAAACTATTTCTGACAAGCTCTCTGTGATGCTGCTGTGCCTCAAATCTCACTTGGAATAGGAAGAGTCTAGAGAGGATCTAGTTTTGATCATGCTTTACTCAATCTAAACAATTTCCAAACTGGTTCAGTAGCAATCGCATTCTACATTAGAACAAAATACAAGTGCTCGAAGGGCCAATAGCTAAAACTATAGCCATAAGAGGGTTAGTGGTTAGGTGCTGTCGAGTCCATTTTCGACTCATAGCAACCCTGCCTGACAGAATCATCCCATAGATTTTCTTGGCTGTAATCTTTATGGAAGGAGCCCTGGTGGTGCAGCACTTAAGTGCTCACCTGCTGAAAGGCTGGTGGTGGTTCCAACCCACCTACTGGCTCCAGGGAGAAAAGACCTGACAATCTGCTCCTGTATTGATTAAAAAAAAAAAACCAAACCACTGCCGTTGAGTCGAATTCCCCCCTTGGGTTTCCGAGGCAGTATCACTATATCACTATGGAAGTAGATTGTCCAACCTTCCTTCCAAGGCATGGCTGGTTAGCAGTCGAGTGCTTTAGCCACTGCACCACCAGAGCCCCTAGGAAACCCTATGGAGTAGCTCTGTCACACAAGGTCGCAGAGAGTCAAAAACTGACTCAGTACCACCTAACAACAATCTTTATAGGTGCAGATCACCAGGTGTTTCTGCCTTGAAGTCACTAGAGGGTTCATACTGGCAACCTTTCAGTTAGCAGCTAAGCATTGAACTACTATGCCACCAAGGCTCCTTTATAATAGGGTTTCCAAAAACTCAAACCAAACTCACTGCCATGGAATGGATTCCAACTGATAGCAACCCCTACTGGGTTTCCAAGGCTGTATGTATATCTTTACAGAAGCACACTGCCTCATCTTCTGTGGATTGGCTGGTGAGTTTGAACCACTGACCTTTGGTTAGCAACAAAACGCCTTAACCACTACACCACCAGAGCTCCTATGATAGGGTTTACTTGCATGAAATTCAGTGTTTGAGTAGCTTTTATGTACCGAGCCTTGCCCTAAATTTACCATATCACTTTAAAGTCCCAACTCTTCTCCCATTCTCCAAATGAAATACAGTTTTGGTCAAGGTATTACCTTAAACTGCCCATCACAGAGCTGATGGCCTTTTTTTTAAAAAATACATTTTATTGAAATATCAGTGAAATACACTTAAAGTGACATGGGTCAATGCATTTTTTTGCAGTGTTCTCTCCCCTCCCTTCTCACCCATGTTGTTGTTATGTGCCTTCGAGTCGAACCCGACTCATAGTGACCCCTCCTTGGGTTTCTGAGGCAGTATCACTACGGAAGTAGATTGCCCAGCCTTCCTTCCGAGGAGTGGCTGGTAGGTTTCAACCGCCAGCCTTCTGGTTAGCAGTCAAGTGCCTTAGGCACCAACAAAGAAAGTTTCCTTCCATCTACAAACCTTTCCTTTTTACAATAATGAATTAATACTGTATTTGTCCTTCTGTGATTGACTTAACTTCACTCAGCATAATGTCCTCCAGGTTCATCCACGTTATGCGGTGGTTTGCAAATTCTACACTATTCTTTAGTGTTGCAATAGTATTCCATTGTGTGTATGTACCATAGTTTGGTTATCCATTCTTCTGTTGATGGGCACGTAAGTTGTTTCCGTCTTTTTGCTACTTAATTAGTGCTGCGATGAACATGGGTGTATATGTATCTGTTCTTGTCTTGGGTCTCAGTTCTTTAGGACATATACCTGGTAATGGCATTGCTGGGTCAAATGGTATTTCTAATTTCAGCTTTTTAGGGAATCACCTTATTGCTTTTCACAGTGGTTGTATCATTTGACAGTCCCACCAGCAGTGTATGAGAGTGATGGACAACTTTTTAAACACTTTTTTTCAAAAATTCAGTTCATCCTCCATGCCAACTTTAAGCTAAGCACTTCACATTATTTGTAATCTTCAATAATCTATGAAGTATTCTCAGTTTTACAGTTGAGGAAAGTGACCTGCTTGAGGCCATACTTACAGAGGCAATGAGGTGTGGAACCAGGTCTCTTAGGCTCCAGGGCCCACACACTTTATGATGCTGCCTCCCTAAACTCTAAACGAATAAAAATTCAAAGTAGTTCTCTCTCTGGCAGATGAATTTTTATATCTCTATCAGTGATGGGATTAGAATCCATGCCTGTGAAGAGATGGAAGCCTTAACCCAGCACCTAACTGGATTATTTTTATTAAAAAAAATTCATAGTTACAGATTTCCTTGAAAAGTGAACATATTTCCCTCTCCCAGGTAATAGATAAAATACTAACACCCTGCAGCAAGTCTGAGGGCAGCACTAGTGTGTTAATGGCTTAAAAAATGATTCCAGTGTCTGCATGCCCTCCGGCCTAGGCCGTTTGTTACCGGAGGCCAAAGGGCTCTTGGGATTTCTTTTGCCTTGAGGAGATAGGGCAGGAACAACCCGGGGGCTTGGGGAATGGGGCTGAAAAAAGGATTTCTGCAACTCCAATGCAAAATGATAGTCCATATGTTCTGGCATCTCCCACACTGGTACCAAGGAGCCACACTTTTCACAGGACACTTGGTCTTCAGCATCCAAAAGACTTGGCGTAGTAGCTGCCTTTTGAGCCACACCCAAAGCTGACTTGGAGGCTGAAGAAGCAAGACTGCCTGGGCTGCTCTGGTCCACAGCCATCTCTGCAGGAGTTGCTTTAGAGGATTCTGGTTTCAGCACTTTTTCACAAGTACGGGCACATTCTGGATTCTCTGTCAGAAAATGGTTTCTTAATTCTTTAGAACTGGACCATGACTTTTGTGGAGGAAAGGAAACTGAAGAATTATTAAGCTGTTTCTGCCTTAGGGCTTCTAAACTTTTCTTCTTAAAAAAGGGCTCAATTCCTTTAGTATGACTGGTTTGGAAAGGAAATGAGG
This sequence comes from Orycteropus afer afer, assembly GCF_000298275.1. Taxonomy (NCBI): domain Eukaryota; kingdom Metazoa; phylum Chordata; class Mammalia; order Tubulidentata; family Orycteropodidae; genus Orycteropus; species Orycteropus afer. The sequence continues at coordinate 14,821,923 of NW_006921621.1, forward strand.
GTTTGGATGGTGAACTGGTTTGGATGGGAGCCTGGGTAGTGGCAGTAAGAGAGGAAAGTGAAGCTTCTTTGACTTTGTGCTTTTCTGCAGCTTTTTGGAAGAATGATTCCAGAGAACTGGTTGCTTTCTTGGTGGCTGTCACTGATGGGCCACTTCCCTGGGTCTTAGCTTCTGAACTGGTAACTGGCACCTTTGGCAGAGAACTTGAGTCACTGTTCAAGAAGACGGTGATGTCTGTGCAAGATGAAGGAGCAGAGGCAGAGAATTTGGTAGCACAGAGGAAAAGCATTGTGAGGGGAGGGGACCTATGCAAAAAGGAATAAGAAGATTAGCAACAGGTCACTATTTCAGAGTTTAATACAGATTCAATTTGTAAATGATGGGGATTCTGGTTCTGTCACAAGAGGAAATTACTACATACTAAAATGGTTCTCAAACTTTGTTTGTACCTGATCGTTAACAGATTCAGTAGACCTGGGGTGGGCTTGTTTCTAGAAAGTTCTTAGGAGATACTGATGGTCTGGGATCACATTTTTGAGAATCACTGACTCAGTGAACAAAAAAAACCAAAACGCATTGCTGTCCAGTCGGATCAGACTCATAGCAATCCCTCCGTGGGTTTCTCAGGTGATATCACTATGGAAGTAGGTTGCCCAACCTTCCTTTGGAGGAGTGGCTGCTGGGTTTGAGCCACCAGCCTTCTGGTTAGCAGTCAAATGCCTTAGGCACTATGCCATCAGAGCTCCTGACATAGTGAACACCTACCCTAAATAATATGGATCCCCTGACAGCTGGGTATTGTTTTTTTTTTATAAGTTACTACTGTAGAGCTGCTATAATTCAGGGATGAGGAAAACCATTTCTTCAGGCGAACAGAAAAACTTTAGAATATTTAGATTAGAAAGACTCTTGAAAAAGATCCTTTTACTCATGTCCCTGTTTTTAAACAGGGCACCACCTGACCCATCTTTGGCTGATTTTCCACTCTGGAATTTCTAGGGAATGAAATTCAGCTTTTGGTTACTCACCTCAGTATCTCAGAAACATTTCAAGAAATTGCTGTCAAACTTCCTCATTATGTCAGTTACCCAAATTTTTACAAGCTGAATTTCAGAAGAGAAAAACATACTTCTATATACAGATTAGTCTCTCAAGGGGAATAGCAAATGCTATTTTAAATTCTGACAGTGTCTTGTTATCCTCAGGTTTCATGCCTTGGGGCAGAGTCTTATAAGCAGGTAATTTTGAGACTTCCTTGTCAATAAATTTTATCCTATTAGTAGTATTCTAGTCTGTCATTAGTATGTTTTCAAATGAGGTATCATATGAACATAGTACTGCAATTATCACTTAGTTCTCTAAAACTTTTTAATATTTGAAGTAAATAAATACAGTGAGAAGTAAAAGTTAAGTAAATTACTCTAAGTAGAGAACAAAGACTCAAACTTCAGAGACCCTATTTATTGTAGAGGTCTGTACATATAAGAGGAGTGCCAATAAGTTTACAAAAGCAATAATTTAGGTGGTTACATTAAACTTTAATTTTTGATAGTATTCAATATAGACCTTTTCTATTTAATGTTTTTGTTATGTGCCACTAAGTTGATTCCAACTCATAGTGACTCCATATGACCGAGCAAACTGCTCCATAGGGTTTCCTAAGCTTTCATCTTTACCGGGAGCAGATCACCAGGTCTTTTCTCCCATGGAGCTGCTGGTAGATTCTAACTGCTGAACTTTTTTAGCAGCTAGTGCCATCAGGGCTCCTTTTCCAGTTTAATAGGCTATGTTAAATAAGTATTAGATTACAATTGTGAAAATCATTAATGGACCGTAAATGAACACACTCCAAAGAGACTTTTTCATATAATTTGGTTATATTTTATAAGCAACTGAAGTGGAATTTACTACTGAATAAAACTGAGTTGGGATTTTAGAGATTATTGAGATGCTTTTAAAATAGGACAATCAAGTAGTTGAGAGAAGTTCCTAAGTATATTCTTGAAATTTGAATTCTGTACTCCAAGAGCAATTGGCCATTCCTCTGACTATAGCAGGCTTATACAGGCAGGAGTAGTCTTGGTGAACTCTGCCTTCTAGCCTAGCCCTGAGAACTAGAATGTCACCAAATGTCAGGCAAGAAAGTTGCAGCTGAGCTGTCTTGTTTCTAGAGTTGCAGCAGTGTTTTCTTCCTTCGTAAATAAAAGACCATTCCCCTTTAAATTAAGTGTTGCTAGCCAGAGTCACAAAGAGCTGACCCCAGCTGGAAGAGATCAGATGCCTACTAATTTTAGAACTAAGACAGGGCGTAAGTCTCTTCCAAGAAGACAAGCTACAAAAGAACTCACCATTCAGTTTGGGTTCCAGAAGTATTACAGTTCCTAATGACAGCAAATGCATCATGGCTCATCTTGTGAGCATCATAGCGGGTGAGGGCACAACAGCGGCGCAGGCTGCTGAGACGTTTGTCTCCTTGTACACGAATGCTCACAGTCAGCTGGGTGGCCACCCTATCATTCTGTGGGTGGAAAAGGATTGAGACCAGAACTAAAGTTAACATGAGCATCTGGATTTCATATGCTGAACTGCATGGAAGGAAATGAAAAAGAACCAGGGTGACAAAATGGTTTGGAAACAGTAAGTTTAAAAACCAAGTTTTTATTTCAACATTTATTCATATAAATTACAATACTGTTATGCACAAGACACTAGATTAGATACTATGACGGATGCAAAGACATTTCCTGCCGTCACATATCTTACAGGAGCTCTGGTAGGGTAGTGCCTAAGGCACTTGACTGCTAACCAGAAGTCTGGCAGTTCAAACCCACCAGCCACTCCTCGGAAGGAAGGTTGGGCAATCTACTTCTGTAGTGAAACCGCCTTGGAAACCCAAGGAGGGGTCGCTGTGAGTCGGGTCTGACTCGATGGTACATAACAACAGCAACAACATATATCTTATATACTAATAGTATAGATTTGATTACAAAACCACTTTTTTTTAAATAAAAAAATCCAATTACATGGTTCCACAAAATTTTGGTGCTATTTCTGGGTATAAAAAGTAATAAAAAGAAGATGAAATTTGGGTGATAAGAGTATTAGAATATCTAGGATATTTTGACAGTTGATGGGAACAGGATGGAATAAATGAAAACGGAACTCTCCTGTATGTTTTCTTTTTTTTTTTTGGTGTGTGTGTGTGTGGTATGTAAGTAAGAAGACTATAACAAATACTTGTAATACTGTATTCTATCTCATGACTTAAGGAAGGTTTTATGTAAGTAACTGTCTGAAAGGAAGATCCAAGCTAGGATATCAAGATTGAGGAACTATACTAATAGATCTATTCTATAGTCTTACCTTTTTTTTTTTTCTTTTTCTCCTTCTGCTATGATGCTCTTATACTTAGTAAGTTTCTATAAAAAAAAACAAACTCTTTTTTTCTTAAAGTTTCCAGTAGCACCTGCTTCTTACCATCCATCTATAAAATATACAATGTAATGAGCCTGCCTCTGGAGAACATGATAGTTGATTCACTTTTCAGTGAATTCTAGGTATCTGAATTGTGATTCTCAGCAAACTGAGAAATAAAACTCAAGATGCAGAAATACATGAAAAGTCTATATAGGAATTCTCTCAAAATCAAAAGATACTAATGAGAAGAAATACCCTTAAGGCAAAGGAGAGGAGAGCAGCACCTATTTTTGGGGTAAAGAGACACAAAACAGGTCATGGATATTGAATGAAAATACACCTGTACAGATTTGGCTAACTTGAGAGAACACAAATTGGCAATTACAAAAGAGTCAGTTATAACTGAATGCCCATCTGGAGCTGTCCAGGCACTAGAAATCCAGGAGAGAACCAGATAAAGTCTAGACCCTCATGGGCCTTATGTGGTAGTAGGGGAACACATAATAAACAAGTAGGCATGGAATAGAAGTGACAAAGATAAGTGCTATGGAAAAAGTAAAGCAAAGAGTGATGAAGGTTGCTGATGTGATAGGGTAGCCTCTTGGAGGGGGTGAAATGGAAGATGTGAACACAGTGAGAAAGCAAATGTTAAGAATATGTTGTTGTTGTTTGCCGTTGATTTGGCCCTGACTCATAGCGACCCCTCCTTGGGTTTCCGAGGCAGTATCACTACGGAAGTAGGATTGCCCAACCTTCCTTCTGAGGAGTGGCTGGTGGGTTTGAACCGCCAGCCTTCTGGTGAGCAGTCAAATGCCTTAGGCACTATGCTACGAGAGCTCCTGTTAAGAATATATAACTAAAAATTCTCCAGGCTGAAGGAATACCAAGTGCAAAAGTGGTAAGGTAGAAGCTTCCTTGGTGTGTTAGAAAAAAGGGAAAGTGACTAACATGGCTAGTAAGTGGAGAGTAAATGACAGGGAGAAGATAGGAGATGAAGTCAGAAGTAGCCAGAAACCAGATCGTGTTGGGCTTTGTAGAATAAAATAAAAGACAAATCATTAACGTGGATTAAGTGTGAAAGGGAAACCACTAGAATGTTTTAAACAATGAAATGACAGGATCTGCTATATCCAGATTTCTTGACAGCCCTTTGAAGGTTAACAATAGAGAAATACTCAGGGAACTGCCACCGTGCTGCACTGGATACAAAGTGGGAAGAAAACCCCACAGTGTGGTTTATAAAGAAAGGGAGAAGATAACAGAATGACACCTAGTGGCAAAGTCAGGTAGGCTGGTAATTGGAATCATGATTGCTCTTGCCTAACAGAACAGTCACTACTAATTCCAACTAAAAAGGAGCAAACAGGTAATTTTATAGTATTACAAACAGTACACTGTTGACTTAGGATTCCCAAATGTTTCAGAAGGAGAGAACATATCAAACGATGCCATTAAGGACCAGGTTTGCTGGTCTGGTAGAGCCTGGTGGAACCACTGAGACTGTGGCCCCTAGCTACCCTTCAGGTCTGGAATTGAACCCACACCTGTGGCTTCCAGTCAAACAAAAGACAGGCATAAGAGTTGAACATGTACCTGAGGTAGATACACTCCTTGGAGAGAACAATCAATGGGAGAAAGAAGGGCTGAATATGCACAGGGAGACAGTTCAGGGGGCAGGAGTGCATGGAGGGATGGACACAGGAAGAGGTAACTATCAGGAGGAAGTGGGAGGGGAGCTGTTGCATTGGGGTAAATTGTAGTTAATGTCATGAGACAAAGTGTATGTGAACTGCTGTATGGAAAGTGAACTTGCTCTGTAAACTTTCACCCAAATCACAATTAAAAAAAAAAAAAGATTCCATTAAGAAAGTGAAAAAACTACCTAACGGATGGAAGAAAATGCTGGCAAATCAGACATCTGATAAGGAACTTGTATCCAGAATATATAAAGAACTCTTAGAACCCAGTAATAATAAAAAGTAACTGAGCTCTGGTGGCACAGTGCCTAAGGCATTTGACTGCTAACCGGAAGGCTGACGGTTTAAACCCTCCAGCCACTCCTCGGAAGGAAGACTAGGCAGGCTTATTTCTGTAGAGATTCCTCCTTGGAAACCCAAGAGGGGTCACTATGAGTCGAATTGACTCAACGGCAGTGAGTTTGGTTTTTGGTTTGGTTTAATTTAAAAAATGGACAAAGGATCTCAATATGCCTTTCAGCAAAGAAGATACACAAATGGTCATAGACACATGAAAAGATGCTGAACATCATCCACCACAGGGAAAATGCAAATCTAAACAACAATATGATACCACTTAACATCCACTACCAGTAACCAGTTGCCTCTGAGTCAGTTCCAACTCAGGGCAAGCCCATATATACATAGTAGAACTGTATTCCACTGGGTTTTCAGGAAGTAGATGACCAGGACTTTTTCCAAGGTGCCTCTGGGTGGTCTCAAACTTCCAGCCTTTCATTTAGCAGCTGAGTGTGTTCAACGTTTGCACCACCCAGGGATTCCTAACACCCACTCACAAAAAAAAAATTCACTGCCGTCCAGTCAAACCCAACTCATAGCAACCTCTCCTTGGGTTTCTGAGGCGGTATCACTATGGAAGTAGATTGCCCAACCTTCCTTCCAAGGAATGGCTGGTGGATTTGAACCACCAACCTTCTGGTTAGCAGTCAAATGCCTTAGGCACTATGCTACCAGAGCTCCACTAGCAGGACTAAATAAATAAAGCCAGAATAACAATTGTTGAAAAGAATGTAGAGAAACTGGAACTCTCATACAACGTTAGTTGGACTGTAAATGGTGCAGCTACTTAGCAAAAACAGTGTGGCATTTCCTCAAAATGCTAAACCTAAGAGTGCCACCAGATCTCCTTTAGAGTTACCACATGACCCAGCAGTTGTACTCCTAGGTATATATCCAAGAAAAATGGGAGCATATGTCTACTAAAAAACTTGTACATGAATGCTCATAATTGCATTTTTCATACCAGTCAAAAAATGTAAACAGAAGGACAAATACTGTGTTAGTTCATTATTGTAAAAAGTCAAGGAAAGGTTTATATATGGAAGGGAACTTTCTCTGTTGGTTACCAGGGTTAGGAGGGGAGGAGAGGGACACTGGAAAAATTAAGTAAGTGTAAACAACCCAAATGTCCATCCATTAATGAATGAATAAACAAAATATGGTATATCCATACAATGGAGTATTACTCGGGTATAAAAGGGAATGAAGTAGTAACACATACTACAATATGCATAAATCTTTGATAAGTCAAAGACTCACTCACAAAAGATTACATTGTATTATTCCATTTATATGAAATGTCCAGAATAGGCAGATCTGTTGAGACAGAAAGTAGACTAGTGGTTGCCTAGAGGTAGGGAGTGCAGAGTGGGGAAATGGGGAGTGCTGCTTTTTGGGGTGATGAATATGTTCTAAAATTGATTGTGGTAATGGTTGCACAACTCGAATATACTAAAAACCATTGAACTTTAAATAGGTGAATTTTATGGTATGTGAAATGCTATTCTTTAAAAAAGAACAAAACTACAACAAAGAGCTATCACTTCATACCTAGTATGATAGCTATTTTATATATATATATATATATATATATATATTTAAAAAGAGGATATTACAAGTGTTAAAAAGGATGTGGAGAAATCGGATCCCTCATACATTGTTGGTGGAATATAAAGTGGAGCAGCCACTGGGGAAGAGTCTGGTGGTTCCTCAAAAAGATAAAACAATTATTCATATGACCCAGATATTGCTCTCCCAGGTATATACCCCAAAGAATTGACAACAGGAACTCAAACAGATACTGGTACACCAATGTTCATTGCAGCATTATCTAGAATAGGCAAAAGTTGGAAAACTTCCAAGTCATCAGATGAATGGATAAATAAAGCGTGGTATATCCATATGACAAAATATTATTAAGCCATAAAAAGGAATGAACTTCTGATACATGCTATAACATGTATGAACCTTGAAAACATGCTGAGTAAATAAGCCAGAAACAAAAGGACATATATGATTCTACTTATATGAAATATCTACAATAGGCAAATTCATAAGAGACAGAAAGGTACCAGCGTTGAGGAGGGTGGGGGATGAAATGTGGAGTTATTACTTAATGGATACAGTGTTTTCTGTTCAGGGTGATGAAGAAGTTTTGGAAATAGTAGAGATGGTTATACAACACAGTGTAATTAATGCTACTGAACTGGACACTTAAAAATGGTTAAAACAGCAGATTTTATGTTATATATATATCTTAAAGAAAAGATAATACAACTTGTTGTTGTTGTTGTTAAGTGCCGTCGAGTCATTTCTGACTCATAGCGACCCC
>NW_006921621.1:14832228-14834404 GCF_000298275.1 Orycteropus afer afer
TATGAGCAGTTGATGGTCTGTTCCACAATCAGCTCCTGGCCTGGTTTTGGCTGAAGATATTGAGCTTTTCCACTGCCTCTTGCCACAGATGTAGTCAATCTGATTCCTGTGTGTTCCATCTGGTGAAGTCCATGTGTACAGCCTCCGTTAATACAACTTACATGAACCTTTATATATATGGAATATATATGGAAAGGATAAAGAAATTAAGTACTTCAGTTGTCAAATCAATGACTCAATACTTTGTCTTTAAAAACTACCATTATTCTTGTGTCATATGGACTATATTTAAGTCCAGTAATTTACAGTCCAATCCTAAATGCCCTGCTTAATGGCTGTCTACTACTCTGAGTCAAAAATTGATGAAGGAACACCCAATCACAATAAAAATTTAAAAACACAATTTTAAAAATAAAATTTAAGAAATTGATGAAGGATCACTATATATTCAAGTTTGCAGGAGGCGTTAGGTAAGAAGGTAGAGAGCCAAAATGGTAATGAGGGAGATGAAGCTAGAGTCGGCTTTTAGGTTGACTGGGTATAGACTTCAAAAAACGATGTTGAGTTTCATGGGTCTATATTGGAAAAAGGTAAGATTTTAAAAAATTTTCTAGGGTAAAATCTTTTTTTCTGTCTTTATTCCTACTCCATAAAGTAAAAAGCAACTGCTGTTTAAATCCAAAACCCAACCCCAAGAATAAAGAAAGAAAATCTTACATCATTCCGGTCCTTGGTCAGTCTCTCCTCTAGTTCATGGGCTAACTGCAAAAGCCACCACTGTACCTAAAAAGTAGTGTTAAGATTTTAATTTTTCGTTTAAAACTCTAGGTCTGTTATAGAACTAGTTGCTGGATTTGATCAGGTCTCCCCCAAATAAACATGTATACCAAAGATTCCCCTATAACCAACGGTCACCAGACAGTGGAACTCTTCTCAGTATTCTGACCTGCCTTAACTCAAGAGTTTCACTGTCTTTTACTGTTGGCGTACCATGAGGCATGTTCTGAGAAATAGAAGAGAGAAAAACCTGAGGCACAGTAAGTTTCTACCTACTAAAAAATTGAATTCTATTTTGAACTCTAGTCAGTTCCATTTTATTTCTTTATAGGTGGAAGTACAAGAAGCAATAAATCACAAGTTAAATAAGTCCATTTTCAATTATTACTTTCATACTTTACATTTCCAGCTAAAGGTTCCATCTAACCTATTAACCTTTCTACAGTTACTAAAACCTACCCACTAACCCTCATAAAGAAGACAGTTTTCTGCCTACCTGTTCCCGAGTCGCCAGAGCCGTTTTTCCTGGGAAGTTCTTACTACAACCAATAGTTTTAGGTAGTTGCCTGGGTTTAACTGGGTCATGTTCAATCCCTCGGCACATGGCATATAGCCAAGACCTAATAAAACCAACAAAACACATTAAGATGAAAGTAAATGGTTATTCTTATTAAAATACTTTATCTTATTCCTTTCATGAAAAAGGAAAAAGTCTGTCTGAAATTAGGTGTACTAATTTTAGGTGTACTATTAATTTTATTTAAAATTTTAGGTGAACTATTCTGACACTGAATCCCTGCCCACCCCCCACTCACCCCCATTGAATTTCAGCAATATACTGATTGGCTTCCTTTAGTCAAGTCACTATTTTTTTTTTTGCCATGAAAAAGTGACAAGCAAGACAGATCATATACCCAAGTTGTGTGTGTGTGTGTTCTCTAGACTTAAACACAAAGACAAGGAACTCTGATGGCACATTGGTTAAAGCACTCAGCTGCTAACTAAAAGGTTGGTGGTTCCATAGGAGAGAGATGTGGGCAGTCTGCTTCCGTAAAGATTTACAACCTTGGAAACCCTATGGAGCAGTTCTGTTCTGTCTTATAGAGTTGTTACGAGTCAGAATGGATTAGAAGGCAACAGGTTTGTTTGTTTTGGTAAATACAAAGATGTTAAGGGAACATCTTGTTGTTGTTGTTGTTAAGTGCCATCGAGTCGTTTCCAACTCATAGCGACCCCATGCACAGCAGAAGGAAACACTGCCCGATCCTGCGCCAGCCCCACAATCCTTGCTATACTTGAGCACATCATCGCAGCCACCGTGTCAATCCATCTCGTTGAAGGCCTCCCCCTCTTTCGTCAGCCTCCACCCTACCAAGCATGACATCCTTCTCCAGGGAAT
>NW_006921621.1:14837179-14844797 GCF_000298275.1 Orycteropus afer afer
AATTTGAGTGGTGCCACATCAGCAAATGAAGGTCTTGAAAGCTTTCTGTTTTCCATATGAGTAAGGCTGGGTTTACTCAGATGTTGCAACTCTTTCCCAGTCCTATTTTGAGAGCCTTTTACCCTAAACGGACTATTCCTAAAGGTGAGCGGTAATGTACCAAACAGTGTTCTTTGCTATTCATAAGGTTTTCCCTGGTCATCTTAGCACAGATAAAATGACGTAATAGTACAGTTGATTCTCATTATTTGTGGTTAAGTTATTAAAGTCAATGCAAACAATGAATTAATGAATATTGAACCACTGCTCCTAGGAGAAATCCAAGGTTAGATTCCTGTGAGCTTCTGGTCACATTTTGTCAGATGACCAATACATAACCTTATTTTATGTGTGTTTCTGTTTTTTAAACATACTTCATTTTTGTTAATTCATTAACACTGAACTCATGGCCAATATAACCCATGCCTGAATAAAACTACTCTAACACACATTTTCTTTGTAAGGCACAAGACAGCCTTCTTGGACTTAGGAACATTAGGTAGCACTTCAGCACTAGTAATCCATTTTAAACAGCAAAATCACCAACAAAAAGCAAAACAGTGTGGGAACTTATGAAAAGGACACTTGTTTTCAGTATGAGAGCTGACACTAGAAGGCAGAGTCATCTTGTTCAACCTCAGCTGGGAATGTGCATGTTAGGCAACACTGCTCATAAATGACCACGACAGCACCGTGAGTACAAATAAATTTAGCAAGTAGGCAAGTTCATGAAAACAGGATCCATGAATAATAAGGATCACCTTTACATATTCAGGCTTCAAAGTAACAATTCCTACCTATCAACCTACCAAGGTACGTGAAAAAACTACTCTAAAATGGTGCCCTAATATTTTAAAGTAAGACAGACCAATTAAATTCCCTGAAGAAACAAATGTTAACATAGTTTTATCAGATACTTTTGTCTATATTTGAATTCCATAAACATGATATTTTGAAAATATGAATCACTTACCCATTCTTCTCTCCAAAATGACTCTGGAGCTGGGATTCAGTGAACTGGGTCAGTTCACCCATATATTCTATCCCCAGGATTTCAATGACAGAGGCCCCTAGCTTTCCTCCAAGATTACGGCTGATAAAAAAGGAGACAAATGATTTACAGGTCACATCATAAATAGCTGGTTAGTATAAGGCATTCTGCTTCTGTAACTAGGTCTCCGAAAGGTTCAGGAATAATGAGAACACAGTATTGGTCTGAATCTACCAAAGGACTTAGGAAGATTAGTAATAGCATAAACAAAATGTCACTGATTAGCCAAGTCAACTGTATATAACATTTTTAATTGTACAGGATCTATTATCCCACTTGGGGATTAAAATTCCAACACCAAAACAATTTGTGCTTCTTCAACCTATTTTTCTCTGTCGTACTCCCAGTTACTTCTCTTCTTCAATATGGTCTAGCTAAACTAGTTTACCTCTACCTGTCTGTTAGTTCATTATACTATAGTGGCTTATGTGTTGCTATGATGTTGGAAACTATGCCACCAGTATTTCATATACCAGCAGGGCTACCATGTCCATCCAGGTTTCAGCGGAGCTTCCAGGCTGACAGACTAGAAAGAAAGGCTTGGCAATCTGCCTGTGAATTTACCTTCTGAAAATTATCCAGTGAAAGCCCTGTGAATCACATCTGTGGATTCCTTAACAAAATATGGATCGCAACAGAATATTATATATAGTTTTGGGAGTTGAGTCTCCTAAGTTGGAAGACACTCAAAATACACATTGGCCGTGACAATGCATTTGAGCTTATTACTGACTGTGAAGACGATCAGGCAATGTTTTGTTCTGTCCATGGGTTGGAGCTGACTCAATGGCAACTAATAAAGTACAAGGTTTATGTGCCACTTCACTGGAAACACCTTATACATTCTCCTTTGTGCTCAAAATATTCTTTAAACCAGTATTGGTTTCCTATTCTCATCTGACTCTCCAAATTCTGCCAAACCTCAAAACAGAATCCCATGCCTTTTTCATAAATCCTTTTCAGATTACTCTTGCATAATTTATTTAGCAGTTACTCATGTGCAGTCTTATGATGGCATTTTCATTGTTACCTTGAACTCTTATGTCTTCTCTATTCAATAAATTATAATCCCTTGTCAAGGACACATAATTTGTAGGGTCAACCTGGTTATTAATTTGATTTGGCTTCTTTTCTCATGCCTCGTATGGGAGCAATTTAGTAGCCCTGTTACCTATTTGTCTTGGCATCAATCCTTCCTTAGGAAGAAACTACAACTAGAGAGTGCCTGCCTTCACATGGGTATAAATGAAATTTAAGGTGCTCCCTGAATACTTACATTTTGCTAATAGGCATTTGGCTGAAAAGCTGTGGGACTGAGCCATGTGAGACCAGGGTCTGGCGGTTGGGCTTGTTTAGTCCACAAGCCAGTTTTGCCAGGACCTGAAGCATAGAAAGTATAAAAATCTCATTACTATCAACCCTATTCACACAGAGAGTTGGTGAATATTAAAACACACACACATGCATAGATTAAGGGTAGCTAATGGTTTCCAGATTAAAACCAAAACCAGAAATTCAAGACATTACTAAATCTTGGTTCCATATCCTCAGTGGAAAATATGATCCATTATCATTATCCTCATTGTTCTTGCCACATCTCTTCCACAATTAATTTTCCTTTAATCTTTGTTTCCTCCCCCATCTTTCCATTGAGGACAATTCAAGAAGTTTCAAAAGCAGAGAAGTTGCAGAAGAAACTCAAGGAAGATGTATTTCTCAGTGTGTTCACATGAAAATACAGTAACAAACTTGTTTTACTCTACACTATTTTATGTGTATGGTTTTAAAGTCTATTTTGAGCCCTGAATTTTATATAGGTTATCATAATTGAGAATCTGTGATAGAGATTGGGTTCACAATCATCTTGCAATAGCAAACACCATCTTACACATGTAAACAAGACTTCAAAATGAAAAAAAAAAAAAAAACACTTTAAAACTCAAAGAGGAAGGCACTTCAGAGGTATCATTTCACAAATTATAATTGACAGGCAAAGTAGAAAAAGCATTTTTTAAATTCATTAGAGAGAGTCTCCAGGAATATGAAGTAGGCAACATTTAGTCTGGTTTATGCTAGAATTTTTGTTTGCCTTCCCTGGCCCAACTAGGAAATGAAAACTCTGCAGTGAAGTTTGGAAACTTAGTGAGAGAAGGTATCAACCACAGATAATGAACCACTGCTCAATTACTGAGCCTGGTCAGAAGGAGGTGAAGGTCCCAGACCTTCATTGCACTTCATTCATACCTAATCAGAAAACCAGTTATTCTGCCCCTGGATTACTGACAGTTGTCTGTATTACCAAAATCAAAATAGTAGTCTAAGTAAGATTTTACTATTCCATTTATCTGATTGCTCCCATTGGACAGGTGGGATAGGCAAAAGCATAAAACACTCAGACAACCCCATGTAAGAAAACATGAGGTAATACTAGCATATTCAGCAAGTGTAAAGAAAAGAAATAGGTTTATACAGTAAAACCTATGAACCCTGGAACATGTGTAAGGTGGAAACCCATCAGGGAAGGAAAACTCAAATATTTTCCACTAAGACAAGCAAAAGAAAAGTGGTAAAGCTGTGCCCTGTCAAAGGTGGAAAACTTGGGATACCAGGAAAATCAAATTCCATCAAGTTCCGGCTCTCACAGATTTCACTGTATGTAAAAGTTCAAAGACTCGCCTCCTCCTTTCTATGGATGTTGTTGTTGTTATGTGCTGTCGAGTTGGCCCTGAGTCATAGCGACCCCTCCTTGGGTTTCCGAGGCAGTATCACTACGGAAGTAGATTGTCCCACCTTCCTTCCGAGGAGTGGCTGATGGGTTTGAACTGTCAGCCTTCTGGTTAGCAGTCAAGTGCCTTAGGCACTACACTACCAGAGCTCCCTTCTACGGATTTGTTGTTGTTATGTACTGTCGAGTCGGACCTGACTCAGCGACCACTCCTTGGGTTTTTGAGGCAGTATCACTACAGAAATAGATTGCCCCATCTTCCTTCCAACTTTCTATGGATAGTCAGTCATTAAGGAAATCCTTTGGATGCAACTAATACAGAAAAGTGGTTTCTGCAAAATTTCTAGGCTGCATCTTAGGTTAGTATATGTTCAGTTGACTCCCATGTTAAAGGATTAATTAGGCCTTATTTGGACATCAGCATGAATTATAAATAGAGATCAATTTCAAACTATATGATAATGACTTAAATGCACTATCAATATCTGTTCTTGTTGTATTCACTAACTAAAAATATCCATTGCTCTCTTTGAAATTTATTACTAGTCTTCACCTTATTGTGTGAAATTCCAGCTGAACACTGAAAACCTGTCTGCCTTTCTATGGCTGCTCTCATTTCCTCCACGATCATGGCTCCCACGGTGAGCTGCAGGTCTGCAGAGGCAGTGTTATCAATCTGAAGAGAATCAAGCCACTGACATAAGCCTTGTTTTCGTATCTCCTCTGAAAAAGTTAATAGGTCACAATTAGACATAATTAAAAAAAAATAATTTCATTGTGCCATCTAATGCAGAAATGCTTAGATTCTAGGCATTTTATATGTAGGTTTTCACACACACATACAAAAGGCAGCCACTTCAGAAAAATGAGTAGGAGAGAGATCAGTGTTTTTTTCAATGTCCATATAAATAATAGAGCTAATGGGGCAAAGTGATGATTAATTTCTTAGCCACAACCAAACATCCTGACGGAATGAATCACTGGACCTATGGGCTCAGGACCATGGTAATGGGGGACATGAAGCTCAATTGGCATAACAAACTAAATAAAAACATTATTCTACATCCCACTTTGGTAAGTAGCGACTGGGGTCTTAAAAGCTTGCAAGTGGCCATTGTAAGATGCAACAGTTGGTCTCTCCTCATCTGAAGCAAAGAAGAATGAAGAAAGCCAAAGACACAGAAACAGTCAGTCCAAGGGACTAGTGGACCATGTGAACCTCAGGTTACATGACCCTGAGATCAGAAGAACTAGATGGTGCTCGGCTACCACTGTCAATCACTCAGAAAGGGATCGGTGTAGGAGATCCTGGATAGAATGGGAAAAAAATGTGGAACAAAACTCAAACTCATAAAAAAAGGCCAGGCTTACTGGTCTGATAGAGACTGGTGAAACCCCAAGACTATGGCCCCCAGTCACCCTTTGGGCCTGGAATTGAACTCACTCCCATGGCTTCCAGCCAACAATAGGCATATAAGGTAAACATTTACACCAAGTAGGCACACTCCTTAGAATGATCAACCATGGGAGATCAAAAGGGCAGTATTTGCACAGGGAAATAGCTCAGAGGGCAGGGCTGCAGAGGAAAGGATGACATTGGGCAAAGGTAACCAAAGGGAGGAAGTGAGAAGAGAGCTGTTGCATTGTGGGGATTGCAATCAATGTCATAAAACAAAATGTAATCCAGTGTATGAAGTGTTGTATAGAAAATGAAGAACCAGAGGAATTGTGGGATGACATCAAGAACATCATCCATGAAGAAAGCAAAAGGTCATTAAAAACACAGGAAAGGAAGAAAAGACCAAAATGGATGTCAGAAGAGACTCTGAAACTTGCCCTTGAACGGAGTGTAGTTAAAGCAAATGGAAGAAATGACAAGATAGAAGAGAGATGAACAGAAGATTTCAAAGAGCAGCACGAGAAGACAAAGTCAATTATAATGAAATGTGCAAAGACCTGGAGTTAGAAAACCAAAAAGGAAGAACGTGCTCAGCATTTCTCAAGCTGAAAGAACTGAAGAAAAAAATTCAAGCTTCAAGATGCAATAGTGAAAGATTCTATGGGCAAAATATTGAGTGATGCAGGAAACACCAAAAAAAGATGAAAGGAAAACACAGAGTCACTATACCAAGAAGAATTGGTTGATGTTCATCTATTTCAGGAGGTGGCATATTATCAAGAACCAATGATATAGAAGGAAGAAGTAAAAGCTGCATTAAAGGAAACTGGTGAAGAACAAGGCTCCAGGAATTGTTGGAATACCCATTGAGATGTTTCAACAAACAGATGCCGTGCTGGAGGCACTCACTTGGCTATGCCAAGAGATTTGGAAGATAGCCACCTAGCCAACTGACTGGAAGAGATCCATATTTGTACCCATTCCAAAGAAATGTCATACCACAGAATGTGGAAATTATCAAACAATATCATTAATATCACATGCAAGTAAAATCTTACTGAATGTTCTAGTTACCTAGTACTACTCTGACAGGAAACATACCACAAATGGGATGGCTTTAACAAACAGGAGTTTATTCTTACAATTTGGAGGCCTTAAGTCCAAGTTCAAAGTGCCAGGCTCTAGGGGCTGGGTAAAAGCCCCTCAACCTTGGGGTCCAGCTCTGCCTCCTGCTCCTGGCCCACTGGAGCTAGAGGTATTTCTTCACTCAGACAGCCGCTGGCTGCTGAGGCTGAGAAGCCCCAAGGTTGACAAGTAAAAAGGCACAGTCTTGATGTTACCAAACCACATGGCAGGCCATTAAGTCCATTTTAAGTCCCAAGGTCGGCAGAGCATAGCAGGTTGCTGAGCAACAACACGGCTACATGCAGAGTCCAAGCGTGCCATAGGCTGGAGACCATTCCCAAGGCTTCTCCTTATATACAGGAAGCAGACCACATCCCAAAGGCAGCTACTCAGCTGCTTGTAGATCCCACCATGGAGTTGATTACCAGTCTCATCATGGGGAATAACTACCACCAGCTGCCCAGCCACTCAACCAGGCCCAGCCAAGTTGATACACAAACATAACTACCACACTGAAGATAATTCAAAAATGATTGCAGCAGTATATTGACAGAGAATTTCCAGAAATGCAAGCTGGGTTCAGAAGAGAACATGAGATAAGGGATATCATTGCTGATGTCAGATGGATCTTGGCTGAAAGCAAAGAACATCAGAAAGATGTTTCCTTGACTATGCAAAAGCATTTGATTGTGTGGATCATAACAAATTATGGATAACAGAGAAGAATGGGAATTCCAGACTACTTAAGTGCACTCACAAGGAACCTGTACATAAACCAGGAGCTGTCATTAGAACAGAACAAGGGGACACTGCATGGCTTAAAATCAAGAAGGGAGTGTGTCAATTTTTTTTTTTTTTTTTAACTTTAAAGAATAAAATTTATTTTCTAACAGTTATATAAACAGTCTGAATTCAGGGCTTGGCTCTAGAGGGGATCCTTCTTTGTAAATTGTCCTGGGAGTTCTGTAGACTTTCCTTGGTGTTCCGTGGTGTTCCTTGTCATCTCCTTTCCCCTGTATGTGTTTTTGTGTCTATGCAACATTCTTTATAACTCAAAAGTAATTAGGTTTAGGACCCTCTTTACTCTTATATGGCCTCATTAATATAATAAAAATCTTATTTCTAGACAGCATCACATATACAGGCAGAAGGGTTAGGATGTCAACATATACTTTTTTAAAAAAATTTATTGTGATTTGGGTGAAGATTTACAGAGCAAATTCACTTTCCATACAGCAGTTCACATATACTGTCTCATGTCATTGACCACAGTTTACCA
>NW_006921621.1:14847972-14852950 GCF_000298275.1 Orycteropus afer afer
TAGTCCACTTTTGTATCCTTCCCTTCAAGGCTCAGGGGTCCAAGATTATCTTCTGTGTCTGTGTTAATTGGTTTCCCTTTTCTTTGTTGAAGAGCATCTGTGCAGTCCTTCTGCCTAGTCCGTCATCTTGCCGGAACTCCCTCAGATTTGTATCCTTTCACCATACTTAATTCAGTCTGTACACTGAACAAATAATCCAAGAAGCTGGACTATATGAAGAAGAATGTGGCATCAGAATTTGAGGAAGACTCATTAACAACCTATGATACACTGACTACACAACTTTGCTTACTGAAAGTGAGAATGACTTGAAGCACTTATTGATGAAAATTGAAGACTACAGTCTGCAGTATGGATTACATCTCAACATAAAACAAAAATCCTCACAACTGGACCAATAAGCAGCATCAAGATAAATGGAGAAAAGATTGAAGTTGTCAAAGAATTCATATTACTTGGTTCTACAATCAGCTTAGGAGCTTGGTAGTGTAGTGCCTAAGGCACTTGACTGCTAACCAGAAGGCTGGTGGTACAAATCCACCAGCCACTTCTTGAAAGGAAGGCTGAGCAATCTACTTTCATAGTGATACCGCCTCAGAAACCCAAGGAGTTGGGCCCAACTCGACAGCACATTAACAACAATGCAATCAACATCAATGGAAGCAGCAGTCAAGATATCAGGTGACGTATAGCACTGGGCAAACTGACTGCAAAAGACCTATTTCAAGTGCTGAAGAGCAAAAATATCTCCTTGAAGACTAAGGTGCACCTGACCCAAGCCTTGGTATTTTCAATCACCTCATATGCACGTGAAAGCTGGACAATGAATAAGGAAGACCAAAGAAGAGTTGATGCTTTTGAGTTGTAGTGTTGGTGAAAAATGGTGAAAGTACCATGGACAGCTAAAAGAACTAACAAATCTGTCCTGGAAGAAGTGCAGCCGGAATGCTTCTTGGATGCGAGAATGGCCAGGCGTCGTCTCACCTACTTTGGTCATGTAGGCAGAAGGGACCATTCCCTGAAGAAAGATATCATGCTTGGTAAGGTGCAGGGTCAACAAAAAAGGGGAAGCCCTCTACAAGATGGATTGACACAGTGGCTACAATGATGGGCTCAATTATAGCAAGGATCATGAGGCTGGCACAGGACCAGGCAGTGTTTTGTTCTGCTGTACACAGGTTTGCTATGAGTCAGCGATGACTCGACAGCACTTAATGACAAACAGAAAATGAATTTACTCTATAAACTTTCACCCAAATCACAATTTAAAAGAGAGAGAGATAAACATTTATTTCATACCAATTCCAGCAGCCTTAGTAGCATCAGCAGAGGCTGCACCTAATAGTCCTAATAATGCCAAAGGGGCAAGGAGGCGACATCTTCTGGCCTCCTCTAACTACACAAGAGGAGGACAGAACCACCATCAGCAGCCCAATGCCTGCTCCTATGAGGCCAGACATGCCACCACCCTCTGACACTCTTACTAACCTTGACACTAACTGTTCCTTTCACAGCATCCACTACCTCTGTGCTGGGTTTGATGATTCACTGCAGTGGCCACACAGAACCCACAGATCATGGCGTTTATAAGGTAAGCAAGAAGTTGCAATTCAAGTTCAGGAATGCACTCAGTCTCTCAGCCAGCCGTCTCTTAGCCAGCCATCTCTCAGCCGACAGTCTCGCTCAGTAGCACATCTCTCTCAGCATGCCTTTCTCAGCCGGCAGTCAGAAAGGCTCCTTCTGCCTCTAAAGGGCTCCTTTTGAGCCTGGAAGAGTTGCCAAAACCAACCAATCCCAACATCAGAATTCTAAACACCTGAGAGGGAGTGAATGTCCCAGAAAATTACTTCCAGCTGCTCCAATAGAAATATACCAGGTGGATAACTTCAACAATCAGGTATTCAGTTGCTCAGGGCAAAGTGGGAGTTACCAAGGCTATGGCTAGAAAAGCCATACCATATAATTTACTACACCATAAATAGGCAACAAATATTTTATATTAAGATCATCTTTCATAAGCAATGATTTAAAAGTATATTTGTTGCAAACCACCGCATGACATGGATGAACTTTGAGGACATTATGCTGTGGGAAATAAGTCAATCACAGAACAACAAATATTGTATTAGTTCATTATTGTAAAAAGTCAAGGAAAAGTTTATGTATAGAAGGAAACTTTCTTTATTGGTTACCAGGGGTAGGAGAGGAAGGGAGGGTACAATGCAAAAAATTTTTTTAAAAAGTACATTTCTTTTTTCACCTCAGTAGCATCCAGTTCAGAACTAGCCAGTTTTGAAAAACAAACATATACAGCAAGAGAGCTAGATAAATAATAAATATAGTCATGCTGGTTTAAAGAGGCAGTAATGAGGTATGAACAAAACAAGAAAATATACTCAAAAGTATCTTGGAGTTGTAGTGTGAGGGTTCACATATATAGAGATGAGGAAGATGAACACTTACAAGGAAACATTTTCCAACTATGATGACTGATAATTCTTTCCTTTGCTGACTTTCTTCCTCTTCTCATACCCTAACCATGGGTACTGAGCAACATTCTCTTCTCTGTATATATGCATTTTCTCTTGCTGAACTGATCGTCTTATGTTTCAAGTTGCTTATGCTGAGTAAATGTAAATCTTTATCTTTAACCCCAAACTCTTAAATTGTAATCCCTTATCTCCATCTCCATTCAGCATAAGGATTCTTCAATTTTTCATTATAGTTTCAAATTAAACATAATTAAAATCAAACTTATCTTCCTCCTCAAAGGTTCCCTTCCCAAGCAACA
Organism: Orycteropus afer afer; assembly: GCF_000298275.1. Lineage (NCBI taxonomy): Eukaryota > Metazoa > Chordata > Mammalia > Tubulidentata > Orycteropodidae > Orycteropus > Orycteropus afer. The sequence continues at coordinate 14,850,764 of NW_006921621.1, forward strand.
TCCTACTTCTATTAAATGTTAAAAATCCAGATAATCTTGGATTCTTTTCTCTCATTTATTCCCATTATTTATTCATTTAGTCAACAAAGCCTACTCAAAATATCTCAATATATCCATTGCAACCCACCCTATTTTATCCAGGTCTTCACTGTTCTTGCCTGGACCACATAATTCCTAACCACCCCTCCCTTTCCCTGACTGTATTCTACACAATGCCCACAGATTAAGTATTCTTAAATATCAATGCAGTCACTCTTATTCTCTGTTCAAAACTGCCATTGGCTCTTTCTTCTCTGGTGAGTAATTTTAATAATTCTATAGGTTCACATCTAATAACTATTGTTGTGTTATGTGCCATTAAGTCGGACCCAACTCATAGCGACCCCTTCTTGGGTTTCCGAGGCAGTATCACTATAGAAGTAGATTGCCCCATCTTCCTTCTGAGCGGTGGCTGATGGGTTTGAACCACCAGCTAATAACTATTAGGCTCACATTATTTAAGTACTAACTCTGTAAAGTTATTCAAGACCATCTGCCAAACTGGTTTTTAAAATTTATCTCCCACTAGTCCCAAGTTTGGGAGCTCTGGTAGCATAGTGCCTAAGGCACTTGACTGCTAACCAGAAGGCTGGTCTTTATATATATGTATTATATCTATTTATAAATCTCTTTTAATCTTCACAACAAAGTGCATTATTCTCATCTTCATTTTGTAAATAAGGAAACTGAAGCTTAGAGAATTATGTAACTTGCCCAAAGTCACACAGATAGTTAGTTATGAAGCTCATATATGAACCTGGCTTGACTGTAAAGTGTGTTCTTTTAATAATTATGCTGTACTTCCTATTGCAGATAAGAGCTAACAGACTTTAGTGGGGCACTCCAGAGTTAGGTAGACTAGTTGGAGAAGACCTCATGATGGATGAAGTTTGAGATGAAACCTAAAGTCTTTATATATATACTTTATATTTTATACAGTGCATATAAATAAAGTTAATACTATTAGCACAACAACCCTCATTTTTAAAATGGTATTAAATTTGGGAAGTACACACTTATGAAACTGTAGGGCTTTTCTGGAATTTTTCTCAACTAGTAGAGCTAAATCTTCTTGCCTAAGACTTCTTCAACAGGACCACAGAAGATGAGCAGCATTCCCTTGTTTCCTTCATGTTTTCACCTCTTCTCTTATTGATAAGAAGGACCTGTAAACTTTTGGTTTTTCTCTGATACACTGAAGTAGGCTTGAGGGAGAGAATTCAGATAGTTTTTTGGTATTAAATTGCCACTAAAGCTGAGAAAAGACTTTCCTTTTCCCAGTGAGCTATCTTGGCACTTCTCTGGAAACCACTCACTAGAAAATGTGGGGATCTGTTTGTGTACTTTCTATTCTGTACCACTGTTCTATATGCCCTCACAACCAAACCAAACTCACTGCCATTGAGTCAGTTTCCAACTCATGACCCCATTGGATTTCCAAGGCTATAAATCTTTATGGAAGCAGCTGGTGGGTTCTGAACCACCAACCTTTTGGTTAGCAAATGCCTTAACCACTACACCACCAGAGCTCCATACCACACTGCCCCAGTTACTGTAAATTTATAGTTAAATTCTGCAATAGGGTAGTGTAAGTAGTCTGCCAACTTAGTTCTTATTTTTCCAAGTTGACTATTTCACATCCTTTGCATTTCCATATACTTTTAGAATCAGTTTGTTAATTTCTACAGATTCTTTTTGGGATTTTGGGACTGCACTGACTCTATAGGTCAATTTGGGGAGACAGCATTCTAATAATAAAGTCTTTTTTTTTTTGTGATTTGGGTGAAAATTTACAGAGCAAATTCATATATAGCAGTTCACATACACTTTGTCTTATGACACTGACTACAATTTACCCCAATGTAACAGCTCCCCTCCTACTTCCTCCCGATAGTTACCTCTTCCCTGTGCCCATCCCTCCATGCACTCCTGCTCCCTGAGCTGTCTCTCTGTGGATAAACAGCCCTTCTTTCTCCCATGATTGTTCTCTCCAAGGAGTGTATTTACCTCAGGTAAATGTTCAACTCATATGCCTGTCTTTTGTTTGGCTGTGGGTTCAATTCCAGACCTGAAGGGCAGCTAGGGGCCATAGTCTCAATGATTCCACCAGGCTCTATCAGATCAGCATATGGTCCCCCCCCCCCGCTT
>NW_006921621.1:14853220-14867485 GCF_000298275.1 Orycteropus afer afer
TCGCTATTCACCAAAGTAGGAGGTAGAACAATGTTTTGTGTAGTATGTTATGCCAATTGAGCTTGATGTCCCCTGTGACTGTGGTCCTGAGCCCACAGGTTCAACTACTCAGTCCCTCTGGGTAGCTGGCTGTAACCAAGAAGTGACTACAACCTTGTCCCTTGTCAGCTTTACTATACACCTGGGAATTCAGATCATACAAATACACTTATAGGAGCATTGTCTGCCACCCCTAATAATAGAGTCTTTTGTACTTTTTTTTTTTTTACATACATTGTTAAAGTTTTATCTATTTACAATTTTAATGCTATTGTAATATTGCTTTTTTAATTTCAATTTTCCTCTTTTTCACTTTAGTATATAGAAAGAGTGATTCCTGCACATTGACCTTGTCCCCTGCAACCTTGCAAGACTCACTCTAATAAGCATTGGGGCTTTTTGTTGTTGTTGTATTTTGGAGGGTGGGGCAGGGATATGTTCCTTAGGATTTTCTACATACCTAGTCATGTCATCTGTATACCTGTTATATATCCTCTTCTGGACTGACTGTGCTGTCTTGTACCTCCAGCACGATACTGAATAGAAGTAGTGAGTGTATCCATGACTGTTCCCAGTCTTTAGGGTTAAACTGATAAACGTCTAGCTAGACTCCACAACTCCAGGAACCATAACTGCAAAAGACAAGTCACTGTACTGGTAACAGGTGTGCCCTCCTCTGTGCTACAAACTGATTAGTTCCTTCTAAGCTCCCTCTATTATTGGCCCAATCTATCTCCTTGCAGGGTAAGACTGAGGTCCCTGTTTCTTCCTGGCTGTCAGCTGAAGATGGCTCTTAGCCCCTAACCATGTGGCCCTCTCCTAACATAACAGCTAACTTCTTCAAAATCAGCATGGATTCTCCAACTCCCACAATTTTCTTTTGTCTGTTAATTTGTAATTCCATGCTCTGGTGGCATAGTGCCTAAGGCATTTGACTGCTAACCAGAAGGCTGGAGGTTCAAACCCACCAGCTACTTCTCAGAAGGAAGGTTGGGCAATCTACTTCCATAGTGATACCGCCTCAGAAACCCAAGGAGGGGTTGCTATGAGTCAGATCCAACTCGAAAGCAGTGTATAATGTGTAATATAAAAAATGTACCACCATATAACGGGAGCTCTGGTAGTATAGTGGCTAAGGCACTTGACTGCTAACCAGAAGGCAGGCGGTTCAAACCCACCAGCCACTCCTCGGAAGGAAGGTTGGGCAATCCTACTTCCGTAGTGATACTGCCTCGGAAACCCAAGGAGGGGTCGCTATGAGTCGGGGCCGACTCGACGGCAAACAACAACAACAACAACAACAACCATATAACTGTTTCACAATATATGCATTCAGAGGTCTCCTGTATGTTTGGAAAGAAATTAATTAAGAGCAAGCAAAGGGAGGAGAGAACAACTAGAAGTTCCTCAGCTAAAATAAACTAGTTACAAAAATGGCCCTGATGGGAAAGTCTTTACCCTGGAAATTTTTGAGTATTATTTTTAAGTACATCCTACTACTTAACCTTTCCACACATAACTTTTTCAAAACCAGAAAATATAAAGTTGCAAGTGCAGGATGGTTGAGCAGTATTGCTTAACCCTTAATCCATTAAGAGGCAGGATGGCAAAAATGAATGGAAACCTTAGCATCAAAACATCATAAATTAACTGGCTTTTTGTCTAGATTTGAAATGTGTCACAGTCATGAAAAATAACTTCTGGAAGGTTTTACCCACTTAGATCAGTTAAGAGTATCCATTTTTTTTGGTTGCACACATCATAAGATGACTCAGTAAAATGTTATGAAATACCATCATAAACCATTGACTAGACAATGCACCTTCTGAACACTATACATAAGATTATATCACTGTACTTGGGAGCTTTACATTTAAACTGGACACACTAAAGCAACAGATATATAGGACTCACAGAAACAGACTTTATAAACCTTGGCATTTTCTTTAAAAATGTACATAGTGAGAAGGATAAACATATAAGGAAGGAAAACATGTCCATTTGAGTTAACATATCACTAACAAGAAAGGTAGGTATCATTATCTTCAGGTGGAAATACAGAAGTTCTTCAACAATGCTTTGCAGCTTTAAGAAAACAATGTAATGTCTGAGAAGAGTTCTTAATCGGAGGTATGTGGGTTTCAAAGAGTTAGTAAATCTCCAGAAAACTGCAAGTAAAATTGTCTTATGTGTAGGTATGCATTTTTCTGCAGCAAGCAAGGGTCCACAGATTTCAAAAGACTGTCAAAAGAACATGTATTTTACAGGACCACTGATTTAAAGTATTATAAAACCAATTCAAAAACTTTTTTGTTAAACAGTTTTGGCACACAACAAGATGTGGTAAATAAAGTCAACACCAAAAGAAAACCTTCCTTATTGTGATAATAAAATTTCTGACTCTGGTCCCAGAATAACAAAGAAAATCTTGACATTCTCCATCCTCAAATGTTTATGTACTATAACCTTGCCTCTATTATCAGCAGCACATGTTTACTGTCCAAAGGATCTACAGCCTCCAGCTTAATAAATCCTGCTTCAAGATCAGAAGATAAAGTAATTCTTCAATGTTCCTTAATAACAAGCTTTCCCAGGCAGTTCTACTACTACTTTTAGCACAATGTATTAAAGGTTTATCATACAACTTTTCAACAGCAAAAGGAAACTTTCCATCTTATTTTAAAACATCAAGCACATGGAAATTCACCACTATAACTAGAAATAAGCTAAATGCATTGCAGTGAATTACTTAATATGGCCTTTTTAGCCATAGTATTTGTAATTCCCACCAAATGACTGGGTAAACAGAAGAAAGAAAAAAAAAAAAAAAAAAGCCTGCATCGATGACTGGGTAAATGTGACATGCAAATGTGAGACATCTGTGGGCCACCAAAGGGATTGGATAGCTGACTAATGAAGGAGCACGGCATCCTTGTAGGGGGGTGGAACCATGCAAATAAAGTGTATGGAACTCTAACAAGAGAATTGGTCAGTTTTGTTATCCTGCTAGACTTAAAATGATCCATCCTAGAGGCAGAAGGGGGGGACTTGACTGCCATCAGGAAGAGACAGGAGCAGAGCATGTCCTTAGAACCCAGGGTCCCTGCACTGGGAACATCCTAAGATCCAGGAGACAGAGTTGTAACACTAGAGATACAGTGAAAAGTTCCAGAGAAGCGACCACAGCAGAGGCAGCAGAACCAGGAGACCAGCAGGAAAGGGTATGGTGGGCTTCCTGGCCCATGGAGCGTGAAAGCTGAGTGCCTTTGGATCAAGGTTTACTGGTGGAGTGGAGTGCACCTGGGCACTTATTGGAAGAGCTAAAAGAGTTTTATAAACCTGGAGCAGGGCAGAGGCCAAAGGGCTATGGGGCTGAGGGCCAGAGAGAGACACACCTAGGCACTGCTGTGATTGTCCTGATCAAAAAACTGTATCCTGAGTCTTATCTGATCCTGATTTGTAATCTGTTACTTCCCTAATAAACCCCGTAATTGTATTGTCTGTAAGTGGCCTATGGTCAGTGCAACAAATTATAAGACCCAGTAGAGAGGTGGAGAGTGCTGTGGAAGGGATGGTTTGTGTCAGAATTTTTTTTTTTTTAAAAAGGTGGAGGATAGAGGCATGTCTGACCTCACCCTTGGGCTATTGATCTGGATTTTCCTCCCTCTTTGTGAAGTTAGAGGAGGTCAGATGCCTCCTCCACCCCATTTTTACTTAAATCTCTCTAGACTTTTTCTGGACAAATCTGCACTGATCCTGCAAATAATAACAGATTGTCTTATAGTTAGTTCCCCCTAAAAGTTTCCTGCTACAGATTTGTGTCCAGATACTTTTCTTTTGGTTAAAGTCCAACATTCAAAGTTGTCTACTGAAAGAGCTCTTCTGAATGGTACAAAATAATTGTTCTAAAAATAAGATACAAATAAAGGGGAAAACAGATACATTGTTTGGAATATAGCCTTTGACAAAAATACTAGAAAAAAGGAAAATATTTCTGTACCCTGTTGAAAAGCTTCTAGATGTAGAATTCTTTGCTCATATCCTACTTTCATAATATTCAACTTAAAGAAACAGAAGAGTCTATTTTTTTATGAACACTCTCTTACAGTGTCTAAAACTATCACAATCTAATAATATCACAAGAACAAATTTTTATTGCCCTAAACAGGAAAAGATCCATATTTTTGCCCATTCCAAAGAAAAGTGACCCAACAGAATGTGGAAATTATCAAACAACATCAGTAATATCACACGCCAAGTAAAATTTTGCTTAAGATAATTCAAAAACAATGGCAGCAGTACATCAACAGAGAACTGCCAGAAATTCAAGCCAGGTCCAAAAGAGGACATGGAATGAAGGTTATCATTGCTGATGCCAGATAATTCGTGGTTACAGGCATACCTCAGAGATATCATGGATTCAATTCCAAATTCTGTAATAAAGCAATTATTGCAATAAAGCAAGTCACATGAATTTTTTGGTTTCTCAGTGTATATAAAAGTTATGTTTACACTATACTGTGATCTATTAAGTGTACAATAGTATTATGAAACAGTTAGAAACATTGTGAAAATTACCAGAATGTGACAGAAAGACATGAAGTGAACACAGGCTGTTGGAAAAATGGCGCCGACATACTTGCTCAAAGAAGGGTTGCCATAAAGCTTCAATTTGTAAGAAATGCATTATCTTTACAAAGTGCAGTAAAGCTAAGCACAATAAAACAAGACGTTCTTGTACCAGAGGGATGTTTATCTTTGTTTTAATGACTATACAAAGGCATTTGTGTGGATCATAATAAATTACAGATAACACTGTGAAGGAATTACAGAACACTTATTTCCACTCATGAAGAGCCTGTACACAACCCAGAGGCAGTCATTTGAACAGAACAAGGGAATATTGCATGGTTTAAAAATCAGGAAAGTGTACATCAAGGTTGTACCTTTTCACCATACTTATTCAATCTGTAGGTTGAGCAGATAACCCAAGAAACTGGGCTATTTGAAGAACATGCATCAGGATTGGAGAAAGACTTATTCACAACCTACAATAAAGCAGATGACACAACTACGCTTGCTGAAAGTGAAGAGGCCTTGAAATGTACTGATAAAGAGAAAAGATTAGAGCCTTCAGTACGGATTACATCTCAACATAAAGAAAACAAAAATCCTTACAACTAGTCCAATAAGCAACAACATGATAAACAGAGAAAAAAATACTGAAGTTGTCAAGGATTTCATTTTACTTGGATCCACAGTCAATGCCCATGGAAGTAAGTAGCAGTCAAGAAATCAAATGACATACTGCATTGGGCGAAACTGCTGCAAAAGACCTCTTTGAAGTGTTAAAGAGTAAAGATGTCACTTTGAAGACTAAAGTACCTAACCCAAGCCATGGTATTTTCAATAGCCTCATATGCATTGAGTGCTGGACAATGAATAATGAAGACTGCAGAAGAATTTATGCATTTGAATTACGGTGCTGATGATTATCAAATATACCATCGATTACGAGAAGAATGAAAAAAACCTATCTTGGAAGAAAAACAGCCAGAATACTCCTTAGAAGTGAGGATGGCAAAACATCAGTTATGTACATTGAACATGTTTTTAGGAGGACTGAAGAAGACATCATGTTTGGTAGATAGCAAAAAGAAGATCCTCCACAAGATGGACTGTGACAGTAGCTGCAAAAATGGGCTTAAACATGGCAACGACTATGAGTATGGCACAGAACTGGGTAGTGTTTTGTTCTTTAGGTACACAAAGATTTCTTAAACAGGACATAAAAAGTATTATTTATGAAGGAAAAAAAAAAAGATTGTATTTAACCAAATAGAGCCTTTGTTCATCGTAAGCCACCATTAAGAGTACAAAAAAGCAAGTCATAGACCAGGAGAAGATATCTGAATATATGTATATGATAAAGGATTTATATCCAGAATTTATAAGTAAACCCTATAGATCAATAGAGTCAAGACAATCCAACAAAAAAAATATGAGCAAAATATTTAAACAGGTACCTCAGGAAAGAAGATATCTAAATGATCAATAAACTTATAAAATGATCAATTTTCTTAACATCCCTAGGGGAAGGCTTTGTGTATCCACTCTGGGGACAGCCCTTAGCGATTATGTGGTGTATAGCTTCCTCTACTTTTGCACTACCTTGATCTGCTTTATCATGTCTCAAAAGATTGACTTAAAACACACTCAATACCAACATTACCTTATAACATATGTTCAAAGAAAACACATTTCCAAATGGGATTATAACCACAGGCATAGGGGTTAGGATTTACAACATACATTTTGGAGACATAATTCAATCTACAATAGAAGCCTTGCAAATCAACAGGAAAAAACAAAACAAAACAAAATGGTGGGTAATCCAACTCAGTAATCAGAGAAATGTAAATTAAAACAAAATACTACTTGACAGCCGTTTAAGAATTAGATAATACCAAGTGTTAGTGAGGATATAAACAGGAGCTCTTATGCACAGCCATTCTTGTAGTATACATATATAATCTATGACCCAGGAGTCCCATTCTTGAGAACATTGCCCAGAGAAACCCTAGTAAAGGTTCAAAAAATGACCAGTGAAGACATTCATTACACAAACAGTAGGGAGTTAGAATCAATCAATGATTTCATCACTAACAAAATAATCTGTAGACATGGTGGATCCATATCATGCAGTATTATGCTATAGTTGCTGTCAAGTCAGTTCTGACTCATGGGAACCCCATGTGTGTCAGAGTAGAACTTTGTTCCATAGGGTTTTCAATGGATATAATCTTAAGAGCTCTGGTAGCATAGTGCCTAAGGCATTTGACTGCTAATCAGAATGCTGGTGGTTCAAACTCAATAGCCACTCCTCGGAAGGAAGACTGGGCAATCTACTTCTGTAGAGACTGCCTCGACTGGGCAATCTAATTCCACAGAGATACTGCCTCAGAAACCCAAGGAAGGGTTGCTATGGGTCAGGACCAACTTGACGGCAGTGAGTTTGTTTGTTTGTTTGTTTGTTTTTTTTTGGTTAATCTTACAGAGGGAGCTCTGGTGGCATAGTGCTTAAGGTATCTGACTGCTAACTAGAAGGCTGGCAGTTCAAACCCACCAGCCACTCCTCAGAAGGAAGGTTGGGCAATGTACTTCTGTAGTGATACTGCCTCGGGAACCCAAGGAGGGGTGGCTATGAGTCGGATCCAACTTGATGGCAGTGAGTAATCTTAGAGATGTACATCATCAGCCCGTTTTTCTCCTGGGGCTATATGGTGGCTATGAACCACCAAGCTTTTGGTTAGTAAAAGCAGTCACTCATAAATACAGCCACATGGATAGATGTCTAAAATCACCACTGAAAGAAAAATGAATTCTATATAGTTCAGTACCATCATGTAAATTAAAAAACACATATACAAAGCAGCATTGCAAAATGTGTAATACACACTTAAAGAGATATATCAAATATAGCAGTGGGGGACAGAGTTTAGGTGGGATGGGGAGGGAGTGGAGGAGTCACTATGAAGAGTAAGAAGTCAAATAAGTAAACTAAAAAGAGAGGGGCCTTGCACAGCCCATTGGTAATAATGTGCTAGGAAATGATAGAAATTTTGAGCAACTTTACTCCCTGTTGCTCAGGTTCCCCTCAAAATTCTCACTTTTCTTACAAATTAAGAAAGCTACATTTATGTAAATTAATCTACAAGTGACAGAAGTGCTCATTTAGCCTTTTATCAATAATACTAACCTGTCCTAGTTATAGCTAAGAAACTTGCTTTCATGCATTTCACAGCTTCTCAGTATCCATATTCTTGGAAAGAGAAGAGAATTTGTGCATCCTTCCTTCTGAGTCTTTGTATTCATTCAGCCTGGAGTTTAAATTTCCTTTCAGTCAATCCAAGAAGGATTAGCATGACCAAGCAAAGCAGGGTCCAAAGGCAGGAAGCAGAAGCAATATGATGCTATGGAAGTACCTTTCTGAACAGTCCCTTCTGCTGTTGCAGGGCCTTGGGGCAACCCTTCAATGTAGGTGGTTGGCAACAAGTCTGCTGAGATAGGCTGACCTTGTAGCTTTTGTAGTCTCTCTTGTACAGCACTTGTCAGATCTATATAAGCCTCATCGATGCTGGCACGTTCAATCACAGCAAAACGAGACATGACCTTCATCACTTCAACACTGGCTTCCCGGTACCTAAGGAGTATATGGATCATACATGTAGGCAATAAGTGTGATTGTTGGCCTTTTTCTCTCTCTCCCATAATGGAATGGTAAAATAATATACAAAGTAAGTGCAAAGTCTCTTTAAAGAGATGCATAGCTTGACAGAGACCAGATAATAACCCAACTGAAGGAGTGAGTAGGCCAATAACAGAAGCAAAGAAACAAAGAACCATGGAGGCAAACTATCACTTAGAAAGCATCCAGACCATGAACATGTCTGGCAAGGATCTCTCTAAAGAAAAAAGAAATCTCTCAGCACCAGTTTAACTAGGAAACATTTTACTCTGATCACTTAGTTCCTTTTGCTATTTTCATACATCCACCAGGCAGTCTTCTGCTTTTATTTCTGTCTTCAAACAAGAGGTAACTTACAAGGAAGACAGCACTGATCAATGGACTCAAGTATCTGGCCTTCCTCAGAATGTTGCTCATTATAAATTAATAAATGACATTATGGATTTTATACTTCAGTCATTGGTGAGTTTGGTTAACATAGAAGCTTGTCCTCACTTCCCCCTTTTCCTTCTCACCCCCCATCAAAGTTTGATCACTTCTGCATATACTAACATTCAAATGATCAAGCTGAAGTATCTACAATGTGGTGATCCATCTGGGTAGGCAGATAGCCTTTCCCAGAGGATACCAACCTAATGATATACCTTCTATCCAAAGCATAAAACCACAATAAGCAGGTCCTATATAACTAGTATTCAATGGCAATATGTGGATATTTTCTTTGCTCTGCTTTGGACTTGCTATGGAATTTAAATTAAGTTCTTTGTGTTCAGTCTAGTCCATTTACCATAGAAATGGAAATATTTATACCTTTTTCACTAAGATGCCTGTGAAAATTAGTGTGAAATATTATTCTAAAACGTTTTCACATGTGAAAAATCACAGAAAGACTTTGGCTTTTTTTCTTTTAATCATTATTTGGGCTAGCTGGAGGATTTGGGGGCAGTGGGGTATGGAATATACCCATACATAAAGAGACAGAAAAAAATACTCAATTACAGAATTAGGATTCCTTCACAGCCTCCTGAAGCAAATTACTAAGATATTATTTAAAACAGATAATCAACTTTATACAAAGTATTTAGTATATATAAGTTTCTACAAATAATATATTTATAATCTTACCTCTCAATTATGAAAATAAGTTTTTTTTTTAATTTTTTTAATTGTGATTTGGGTAAAAATTTACAAATTAGACATTTTCTATACAGCAGTTTGTACACAATTTGTCTCATGACATTGACTGCAATTCCCCACAAAGGAACAGCTCTCTTCCCACTTCCTCCCTGTAGCTACCTATTCCCTGTGTGCTTCCCTTCCATGCATTCCTGCCCCCTGAGCTGTCTCCCTATGCAAACACTGCCCTTCTATTCTCCCATGATTGATCACTCCAAGGAGTGTATCTATCTGATGTAAATATGCCTGTCTACTGCTTGGCTGGAAACCACAGGAGTGAGTTCAATTCCAGACCTGAAGGGTAGCTAGAAGCCATAGTCTCAGGGGTCTCACCAGGCTCTGTCAGACTAGCAAACCTGGTCTTTTTTTTTTTTTAAATAATTTTGAGTTTTGTTGCACATTGCTCCCCCACTCTATCCAGGATCTCCTGCACCAGTACCCCTTCGAGTGGCTGACAGTGGTAGCAGGGCACCATCTAGTTCTTCTGGTTTCATGGTCATATAGAATAAGGATCACATGGTCTACCAGTCCCTTGGACTAATTGCTTCTATGCATCTTTGGTTTTCTTCATTCTTCTTTGCTCTGGATGAGGTGAGACCCATCGTTGCATCTAGATGGCCACTTGCAAGCTTTTAAGATCCCAGTTGCTACTCATCAAAGTAGGATGTAGAACCATGTTTTTATATAATATATTATGCCAATTGAGCTTGATGTCCCCTGCGACCATGATCCCGAGTCCAAAGATCCAACTGCTTGCTCCCTCCAGGTAGCTGCCTGTGGCCAAGAAGCCACCACAACCTTGTCAGCTCTACAATACATCTGGACATTCTTACAGCACATGCAAATACACATGTAGAAACATTATCTGCTAACCCTGTACATGGTCATGGGTGCGCTACCCCCCTGCCTAGATATACCTGATCATTCAGCCTGTCCATCCATCTATCCACCTGTATATCAGTGGTTGCCTTTACTGACAATACAGTACTGTACATGCAAAAGGGTTTGTTTCTGAACCTCCCTTGTACCTCTCTCTGTCTTCTTCTTCTTCTTCAATGCCACCATGTTGATCACTCACATTTGGTACATTGCCCTTTCCTTTACCCAAATCAATACTTGTCCCTATGTATCTAGCAGTGTTTGCTCTCCTCTCCTCCCACGCCTGGTAACCAACAAAGAAACTTTCCTTCCATATATAAATCTTTCCTTGACTTTTTACAATAATGTAAGAATGGACTATTTATTTCCATAGAGATACCACCTTAGAAACCCAAGGAGGGGTCTGTATGAGTCAGACTGAACTCAACAGTAGTGAGTTGGTTTTTTTTTTAGAGACTTCTAATACAATGTTGAATAGGAGTGATGATAGAGGGCATCCTTGTCTGGTTCCTGTTCACAAGGGTAACAGTTTCAGTTTCTCTCCATTTAGAATAATGTTGGCTGTTGGTTTTGCATATAAGCCCTTTATTATGTTGAGGATTTTCCCTCCTATTCCTATTTTGCTGAGAGTTTTTTTTTTTTTTTTTTTAATCAGGAATGTGTGTTGGATTGTATCAAATGCCTTTTCTGCATCGATTAATATGATCACGTGGTACATTTATTTATGTGATGGATGATGCTGATTGTTTTTCTAATGTTGAACATCTTGCATACCTAAGTATGAACCCCACTTGGTCATAATGTATTATTTTTTTGATATGTTGTTGGAGTCTATTGGCTAGGATTTTGTTGAAGACTTCTGTGTCTATATTCATGAGAGATATTGGTCTGTAGTTTTCCTTTTTAGTGATGTCTTTGCCTTGTTTTGGTATCAAGGTTATGCTTGCTTCATAAAATCAATTTGGGAGGATTCCATCCTTTTCTATGTTCTGGAATAGTTTGAGTAGTATTGGTGTCAGTTCTTCTCTAAACATTCGGTAGAATTCTCCAGTGAAACCATCTGGGCCAGGGTTTTTTTTTTTTTGTTGGTAATTTTTTTTATGATCTGTTTAATTTCTTCTTTTGCTATGGATCTGTTCAAATTTTCCACCTCAGTCAGTGTTAATTTAGGTAAGTTGTATGTTTCTAGATATCTGTCCATTTCTTCTAGATTTTCAAGTTCTTCATAGTACCTGATATTATCCTCCTTATTTCAATTGGTTCTGTTGTGATGTTACCTAATTCATTTGTTATTCATGTTGTTTTCTCTCCCTCTTTACCTTTGTTAAATTTTCTAGTGGTTTGTCAATTTTATTAATTTCAAATAGTCAAGTATTCTTGATTTTTTTCTATTGTCTATTTTCTGTTTCATTTATTTCTGCTCTATTTTTTTTTTTTTATTGTGATTTGGATGAAAGTTTACAGAGCAAATTTACTTTCCATATAGCAGTTCACACACACATTGTCTCATGACATTGACTATAATTTACCACAACAGAACATCTCCCCTCTCACATCCTCCACATAGTTACCTCTTCCCTGTGTTCATCCCTCCATGCAGTCCTGCCCCCTGGAACTATCTCCCTGTGCATAAACAGCCCTTCTTTATCCCATGATTTTTCTCTCCAAAAAGTGCATCTACCTCAGGTAAATGTTCAACTCATATGCCTGTCTTTTGTTTGGCTGGAAAACACAGGTGTGGGTTCAATTCCAGATCTGAAGGGCAGCTAGGGGCCATAGTCTCAGTGGTTCCACCAGGCTCTATCAGACCAGCACGTGGTCCCTCCACCCTTTTTTTTTTTCCAAATGATTTTGAGTTTGTTCCACATTGTTCTCCCTCTCTATCCAGGATCTCCTACATAGATCTCCCTCAGAGTGGTTGACAGTGGTAGCCAAGCACCATCTAGTTCTTCGGGTCTCATAGTTGTATAGGATGATGATTTCATGGTGTACCAGTCACTAGGACCAATTGTTTCCATGAATCTTTGGTTTTCTTCATTCTTCTTTGCTCCAGACAAGGAGAGACCCATCGTTGCATCTAGATGGCTGCTTGCAAGCTTTTAAGATCCCAGTTGCTACTCACCAAAGTAGGAGGTAGAACAATATTTTGTGTAGTATGTTATGCCAAGGGAGCTTGATGGCCCCTGTAACTACACTAATTTTCCCCTCTTTTAGGTTTGTGATTGTCTTCATTTGCCAATTGATGTCTCTGGTTCCGTTTACAGTCTTCTAAGTTTATCTTATTTTGGGTACTTCCATAACTGGGTTGGTTTCTGGGTTATGTCATCATGTGTGTTAATGGTTGGCTGTTGTTTGGTATTGTTGGTTCTCTGTCCAAAGGACTTCCTTTAGCATCTCTCATAAGGTTGGTCTGGTTTTAACAAATCCCCTTAATTTCTGCTTATCTGGAAATGTCCTAATTTCACCATCATATTTGAGGGACAATTTTTCTGGGTATATAATTCTTGGTTGGAAATTTTTTTTTTCTTTCAAGATTTTATATATACCATCCCACTGCTTTCTTGCCTATATGGTTTCTGCCAAGAAATCAGACCTTAATCTTACCGGTTGCCTTTTGTAGGTGACTTTTTGTTTTTCCTGTACTGCTTTCTGGATTGGTGTTGGCAAATTGGATGATATGTCTTGGTGATTTTCTTTCGAGGTCTATCCTGTTTGGGGTTCGCTGGACTTCCTGAATAGATATATTCTAATTTTTCATCTTATCAGGGAAATTCTCTTCTAATAGATCTTTGGCAATTTCTCTGTGGTTTTATTTGTCTCTTCCTGTTCCAGAATTCTGATTTCACATAGATTATTCCTCTTGATGGTATCCCACATGAATCTTAGGCTTTCTTCATTTTCTTTTTATCTTTTTTCTGGCTGATTCCTTTCCAAAGAAGTATTGAGGTATCTGTCTTCAATCTCACTAATTCTGTCTTCCATTGATTCCATTCTACTCCTTTGTGTGTTCAATGTGTTATCTATTTCTGAAAATTTAGTATTAATCGTCTGGGTTTCTATCTGTAAATTTTGTATCATTTCTAATTTTTCATATATTTTGTCATTTTGTTCTTGTATTGTCTTCCAAAACTATTCCAGGGTTTTGTCTGTGTTTTCCATAATTTTGTCAGTGTTGTCCTAATAATTTTAAATTGCCAGGTCTTATTGACTCTCTGGACTGTAAGCTGTGTTAGTGCTGTTAGTTGCCATCAAGCCTAAATTTTCCAAAACTGCCTTTGTTCACTGCTTGACGATTTTAAGAGGAAAGCAAGTGATTCATTTTTAAACTGGTATGGCTTTTCAGTATCACATTCCAAAGCCAACAATATATATTTCAGGAAAATTACACTGTCTACACCAGCACAAAATTCTATCCAATGCAATGTACCATATGTCCACTAACTGAATTAAGCTTCAGGGCTTATGTAATTAATCTGCAATCAAATTCATCTTCTTTTCTGGCAATAACTCCAGTGTTGAGTTGGCTATACCACTCTACCTTTAGACTTCTAATTCATAGGTGAATTTAGGAATATTTCAAGTCCTTAGTCAAAAAAGTATGATCCCTACATCATGCCACACAATATAGTGTACTATGAATATGTGGATATTGGAGTCTAAAAGAATAGGCTTAAATCCTCAATTTATTACATCCTACCTGTATGAACTTAAATTAGTTAATCTCTCTAAACTTGTTTCCTCATCAATAAAGGAATAATGCTGCTGTTATGTCCCATCGAGTCGGACCCAACTCACAGCGACCCCTCCTTAGGTTTCCGAGGCAGTATACTATGGAAGTAGATTGCCCCATCTTCCTTCCGAGGAGTGGCTGGTGGATTTGAACTGCCAGCCTTCTGGTTAGCAGTCAAGTGCCTTAGGCACTA
>NW_006921621.1:14867585-14875710 GCF_000298275.1 Orycteropus afer afer
GTTATGTGCCGTCGAGTCGGACCCGACTCATAGCAACCCCTCCTTGAGTTTCCGAGGCGGTATCACTACGGACCTAGATGGCCCCATCTTCCTTCCGAGGAGTGGCTGGTGGATTTGAACTGCCAGCCTTCTGGTTAGCAGTCAAGTGCCTTAGGCACTATGCTACCAGAGCTCCCAAAGGAATACTACTAGTACTTAAAGGAGCCCTAATGAGCTCTGATGATGTAGTGGTTCAAACAAATGGCAGCTAACTCAAAGGTTGGTAGTTTGAACCCACCAGCTGTTCTGCAGAAGAACGATAAGGCAGTCTGCTTCCGTAAAGATTTGCAGCCTTCAAACTCTGTGTGGGGCAGTTCTACTCTGTCCTATATGGTCACTATACTTTGGAATAGACTCGATGGTGGTGGGTTTCATTTTTGGTTTTAAAGGAGCCCTGGTGGCATAGTGGCTAAGTGCTTAGCTGCTAACTCAAAGGTCACCAGTTTGAGTCTACCAGCCATTCCACAAGAGAAAGATGTGGCAGTCTGCTTCCATAAAATGATAGCCTTGGAAACCCTATGGGGAAGTTCTTTTCTGTCCTATAGGGTCGCTAATGAGTTAGAATTATTGATGGCAATGGATAATTGGATAATACTAGTACTTACCTACCTTATAAACAATGTGAGATTTAAAAGAGATATTGACTATAAAGAGCTTAACACACTGCTCATAGTGACCCTTCCTTGTTTCCAAGGTGGGATCTCTACAGAAGTAGATTGCCCAACCCTCCTTCCGAGGAGTGGGTGGTGGGTTTGAACAGCCAACCTTCTGGTTAGCAGTCAAATGCCTTAGGTACTACACCACCAGAGCTCTCAACACAACACAATATAATATATAACAACAATATATGCTCAATACATACCAGCTATTAGGATTATTATTATGTCTGGGCCTTGTACCTACCTATGACTTAGCTATGCCTATAAAGATCTCCTGTTCCAAGGCTAAACTTTTAAAATTTTGGGAAAGAAAGCTAGGTTCAAACAAAGAAAGTAATCTTTGAGACTGTTCGATTCTGGTAAATAATTCCAGATCTGGTACTTTCATGTCAGTTTGATCCGGCTTTCCCTGGAAAAACATATAGTTTCAAAGTCAATTTAAATACTTATTTTAAACATTTGAAACTTTTGGCTTGAGACCATGGGAATAGGTATTCAGATTTTTTGGTTTTTCTTTTGTGGTAAATATGTATGTAATGTAACATTTGACATTTCAACAATCTTTACATGTACATTTCAATGACATTAGTTATGCTCATCATGTGGTTTAACCATCACCCTTACCAGAAGCTCAGTGTCTCCTAATCATTGAGATAACAGGTTTTAATTATAACCAACTTTTAAGTAATAGAGAAGTAAAAGAATACCGAGGGTAGCAATTGTAATAGCTTATAAGGGGTCTGAAATGTTCCTGAAATGTAGTATCAAAATCTGTTTTCTCTTCAAAGAGACAAGAAGGTCTAACAAGGGAACTTTTTTAGACATAGTTTACACAAAAGAGACTTAAAACACCAGTTCCTAGCCTCATGGAATATTATTTTCAACTTTTCTTCTTACTTGGTGAGGTTAGCTTTCCCACGGGACTCACGAACTTGTGCCAGAAGAAGATCTGGGCATAACTTCTTAGCATCATCTGCCCACATGTTTCTAGTGACCCCGAAAGCACGAGCTTCATAACTCACTGCAATTATTCTAAGGTTAAAAAAAACGAGGAACAGAAAAATACGATTACACGATGACAAGCAAAAACAATTAGATACTTAACATAAATAGGCTATAAACATATATAGTTTTCATAACAGTATAAACTTTTTGGCCACAGATGCCATCATTCATTCACAAAGGCCTCAAAAATAAGACCTACCATGTATTCCTACAGATTAAAATAGTAACTGATGGTTTTAACAACAACAGTGATACATACCCACCACCCTTCCACGATTTGTACTGTACAACCGCACAAGGTTTATTCCTCAAATGAGGATTTTGCCGTTGCTCCACTTGAACAAAGAAACAGTCCATGTCCACCAAAGCAACTACCCGATCCTGTGCAGGGTAGGTGGTAGCCATTTCTCTGTAAAACAATATTTTATGGACAATTAGAAAGGATATTTACCAGCAATGGATTTTTAGCTACAACACCAAAAACACAAGCAAGAATAACAAATGGATAAATTAGGCTTCATCAAGATTAAAAACATTTGTGCATCAATGTATAACTTGCATTATCAAGAAAGTAAAATGACAACCTACAGTATGGAAGAAAATAGTTAGAAATTATACATCTGATAAGGGCTTAATATTCAAAATATATAGAGAACTAGTGGAGTGGGGTACCTCCAGGCAATTGGTGGAGCTAGACTCACCACCCAGAGCAAGATTTGACCACCTTTGGGCCAAGGCTTGCTAGCTGAGTGGGGTGCCTCCAAACACTTACTGGCAGAACTAAAGAGCTTTCTAACATTTGTCCCAAGAGGACAGAGACTGGGCCTGCCCAAGAGGCTCAAAAGGCCAAGGGCCAGAGAGAGATCTACCTGCAGGCATGACTGAGAAGAGGCTGTCCTGATGGAAGTATTGCATCCTGAGTTGTTTCTAATCCTGAACTGTAACTTGTTACTTCCCTAATAAACCCTGACTGATGGTTAAGATTATGTGTCAACTTGGCTAGTCCATTCTCAGTGGTTTGGCAGTTATGTAATGATATAATTCTCCAATTATATAAAGATGTAGTTACCTTCCATTTTGCAATATAATGTAATCACTCCCATGATGTGATCTGATGTGGTCAGCCAATCAGTTGTAAGGGAAGTTTCCTCAGGGGTAACACCCACATCCAATATATATGGACGTTCTAACAAAGCTTGTTGGCTTTTTGATAACTCTGGATCCTGTATCTAGCGTGTCATCATATGACCTCAGGTTTTTAAGACTTGAGCTACAGCCTGGTACATTGCTTGCCAATCTTGGGAAGTGTCAACCCCTGAAGCCTAGGAGTCAGCAGCCTGCCACTGACCTACAGATCTTGGGTTCCTCAGACACTGCAGCTATGTGAATCAGGAGAAGCCTCCAGCCTGATGGCTGACCCACACACAGACTTGCCAACCTCTACAGGTGTGTGAGCCACTTCCTTGAGATTAATCTCTGTTTCTCTCTCTCTCTTTATATATAAGCTTCACTGGTTTTGCTTCTTTAGAGAACTCAGCCTAAGACACCCCATAATCCTGAGTACTGTCTGCGAGTTCCATGTAGCCATTGCAATGAATTATAGAACCCAGCAGAGAAGTAGAGAGTGCTGTGGGAGGGGTGGCTAGTGTCAAAATTGGTAAAAAGGTTGGAGAGAAGAGGTATGGCTGACCTCCGCTTCATAGGAATCAGCCTTAGGCTGATGTTGATGGTTGATTCTTTCTCTCCCTTGTGGAGTTAAAGGAGGTCAGGTGTGCCATGCCATTTTTACCGTTCTAATGGTGATTTTCTATTCATTCATGCAAACTTGTAAACACAAATAAAATAATACTGCATACTGTTTATACATGTTGTTGTTAGGTGCCATCAAGTCAGCTCCCACACATAGTAACCCTACATACAACACAACAAAGCAATGCCTGGTCCTGTGTGATCCTCACAATCTTAGCTATGCTTGAGCCCATCATTGTAGTGGCTGTGTCATTCCATCTTGTTGAGAGTCTTCCCCTTTGTTCTGGTTACCCTAGTGCAGCTCTGACAAGCAAATGCCACAAATTGGATGGCCTTAACAAACAGGAGCTTATTCCCTTACAGTTCAGGAGGCTAAAAGTCCAAGTTCAAAGTGCCAGGCTCTAGGGGCTGTGTGAAAGCCCCTTGACCTTGGGCTTCAGCTCTGCCTCTTGCTCCCAGCCCACTGAAGCTAGAGGTGTCTCTTCAATCAGGTAGCTACTGGCTGCTGAGGCTAACAAGTCTTGAGGCTAACAAGGTTGACAGATAAAATGGCATAGCCCTGATGTTACCAAACCACATTGTTGTTGTTGTTGTTATGTGCCGTCAACCCTGACTCATAGTGACCCCTCCTTGGGTTTCCGAGGCAGTATCACTACGGAAGTAGGATTACCCAACCTTCCTTCTGAGGAGTGGCTGGTGGGTTTGAACCACCAGCCTTCTGGTTAGCAGTCAAGTGCCTTAGCCACTATGCTACCAGAGCTCCCAACCACATAGCAGGTCACTAATTTAAGTCCATTGAAAGTCCCAAGCAGGCTGCTGAACAATGACACAGCTACAATCAGGGTTCAAGCATGCCATAAGCTAGAAACTATCCCCAAGACTTCTCCTTATATACAGGAAGCAGACCACATCCCTAAGGCAGCTACTTATCTGCTCACTGTAAATTCCACCATGGAGTTGATTACTAGTCCTATCATGGAGAATACTACATCCAGCTGCCCAGCCACTCAACCAGGCCCCAGCCAAGCTGACACAAACTGAACTACCACACCCTTTATCACTGACCCTCTACTTTCCCAAGCATGATATCGTTCTCCAGGGACTGGTCCCTTCTGACAAAATGACCAAAGTCCTTGAGACAGAGTCTGTCCGTTGTCACTTCTAAGGAGCATTCTGGCTCTACTTCTAAGACCAATGTGTTCATCTGGCTATCCATAGTATTTTCAATATTCTACGCTAACACCACAACTCAAATGCATCCATTCTTCTTTGGTCGTCCTTATTCACTGTACAGCTTTCACATGCATATAAGCTATTTAAAACACCACAGCTTGGATTAGGCGCAGCTTAGTCTTCAAAGTGACATCTTTGTTCTTTAACACTTTTAAGAGGTCTTTTGCAGCAGATATGCCCAGTTGTCTGATTTTGACTGCTGTCTCTATAACCATTCATTGTGGATCTAAGTGAAATGTAATCTCTGAAAACTCCAATCTTTTCTCCACATATCATAATGTTGCTTATTGCTCTAGTTGTGAGGATTTTTGTTTTAAGTTGAGGTATAATCTGTACTGAATGTTGTAGTCTTTGATCATCACCAGTAAGTGCTTCAAGTCATCTTTGCATTCAGCAAGCAAGGTTGTGTCGTTGTGTCACCTGCATATCACAGGTTGTAATGAGTCTTCCTCAAAATGAGAAGAAATAGCTGCAAACATTCATCAATAATTGCACTATGGAATGTATGAAGTATGAATCTAGGAAAACTGGAAGTTGTCAAAAATGAAATGGAATATATAAAGATTGATATCCTAGCCTTTAGTGAGCTTAAATGGACTAGGTATTGGCCATTTGAATCGGACAATCTTATGGTCTACTGTGTTAGACTGGGTTCTCTAGAGAAACAAAACCAGTAAAGCTTATATATAGAGAGAGAAAGGTAAATTTATCTTAGGAAAATGGCTCACACACTTATAGAAGCTGGCAAGTCCAAAGTTCTTGGATCAAATGTCAAACTGGAGGCTTTTCCTGATTTATGCAGCTGCAGGGGCTGAGGAGCTCAAAGTTGGCAGGCAGTATACTGGCTGCTGACTCCAACGAATGACGAATCCAAGATCTTTAGGCCGAACGGTGGACTGTTCGCTCACGAACAGTTGTAGACAGCACAACAGAATCCTGATCCACAGAAGAGTGTCTCTTTTCCCAGGATGTCCATAAATATACTGGAAGCAGGCCACACCCCTAGGGAAACTCCCTTTCAATGGATTAGCTGCTCAAAACATATACATCTGATTCCATCATTGGAACAACCCATATCACAATTGCTTAAACACACAGAATTGTGGTCCAGCCAAGTTGACACACAGCTCCAACTATCACAGTCTACTATGCCAGAAATGACAAATTGAAGAGAAATGGCATTACATTCATCATCAAAAAAGAACATTTCAAGATCTATCTTGAAGTACAATGCTGTCAGTGATAGAATAATATCCGTACACCTACAAAGACCAGTTAATACTACTATTATTCAAATCTGTCCACCAACCACTAAGGCCAAAGATGAAGAAATTTAAGATTTTTAAGAACTTCTGCAGTCCAAATTTGACCAAATGTGCAATCAAATGTATTACTGTTGAGTAGAATGCCAAAGTTGGAAACAAAGAAGAAGCATCAGCAGTTGAAAAATATGGCCTTGGTGAACAAAATGATGCCGGAGACTGCATGATGGAATTTTGCAAGACCAAAGACTCTCTCATCACAAATACTTTCTTCAACAACATAAACAGTGACTTTACACATGGACCTTGCCAGATGGAATACATAGGAATAAAATCAACTACATTTGTGGACAGAGGTGATGGAGATGTTCAGTAGTCAGAATAAGGCCAGGAGCTGACTGTGGAACAGACCATCAATTTTTCATATGCAAGTCTTAGTTGAAGCCAAAGAAAACTAATACAAGTCTACAAGAGCCAATATACGACGACCTTGATTATAATCCACCTGAATTTAGACACCATCTGTTTTATCTTTTTTTATTATTATTATTTTGATTTGGGTGAAGATTTACAGAGCAAATTCACTTTCCATACAGCAGTTCACATATACTTTGTCTCATGTCATTGACCACAGTTTACCACAATGCAACAGCTCCCCTCCCACTTCCTCTCCATAATTACCTCTTCCCAGTGTCCATCCCTCCATACTCTCCTGCCCCCTGAGCTGTCACCCTGTGCATAAGCAGCCCTTCCTTCTCCCATGATTGTTCTCTCCTAGACACCATCTGAAGAGCAGATTTGACTCATTAAACACCAATGACCAAGACCAAACAAGTTGTGGGATGATATCATGAACATCATACAGGAAGAAAGCAAAAGGTCATTAAAAAGACAGGAAAGAAAGAAAAGACCAAAATGGACATCAGAAGGGACTCTGAAACTTCCTCTTCAATAATAGACAGTAGCTAAAGTAAATGGAAGAAATGGTGAAATAAAAGGGCTGAACAGAAGATTTCAAACGGCAGCTCAAGAAGACAAGGAAAGTATTACAATGAAATGTGCAAAGACCTAGAATTGGAAAAAAGGGAAGTATTTCTCAAGCTAAAAGAATTGAAAAAAAATTTAAGTCTCTAGTTATTGAAGGATTCTATGGATAAAATATTGAACCATGCAGGAAGCATTAAAAGATGGAAGGAATACAAAGAGTCACTGTACCAAAAAGGGTTGGTCAATATTCAACAATTTCAGGAGGTGCCATGTTATCAAGAACTAATGGTATTGAGGGAAGTGGTCCAAACTGCACTGAAGGAATTGGTGAGAAAGAAGGCTCCAGGAATTGATGGAATACCCACAGAGATATTTCAACAAATAGACGGAGCACTGGGTGCACTCCCTCATTTATGCCAAGGAATCAGGAAGACAGCTACCTGGCCAATTGACTGGAAGAGGTCGATCTGTGCCCATTCCCAAGAAAGGTGATCTGACAGAATGAGAAATTATCAAACTGTATCATTAATATCACACACAAGTGAAAATTTGCTGAATATAACTAAAAAACGGCTGCAGCATCATATTGACAGGGAACTGCCAGAAATTCAAGCTGGATTCAGAAAAGGACATGGAACAAGGGGTATCACTGCTGATGTCAGATGGATCTTAGCTGAAAGCAAAGAATACCAGAAAGATGAGTACCTATGTTTTATTGACTATGCAAAGGCATTCAACTGTGCGGATCATAACAAATAATGGATAACACTGCAAAGAATGGAAATTCCAGAACACTTAATCGTACTCATGAGGTACTTGTACATAGACCAAGAGGCAGCGGTTCTAACAAAACAAGGGGATACTGCAATGTGTAAAATCAGGAAAGGTGTGTGTCAAGGTTGTATCACACACACACATAAACAAATATATGCATGGTAAACTAGAAGAATGTACCTTACATACTGGATAGTAAGTTTCACCAATGTTATCATTTAACTTCGTTCCTGATCTGGAAGAAGGAATAAAACTAAAGCAGTGGCTTGCAAACTTTGTTGCATATTGGAATTACCCAGGAACTTTAAATAATACTGATATCTGTCTTCCACTGTCAGACATTCTAATTAGCATGGGATGCTTTCTGGGCATTGTGATTTTTAAAAGCTTCCCCTGTTGTTGTTGTTGTTATGTGCC
>NW_006921621.1:14876805-14907025 GCF_000298275.1 Orycteropus afer afer
AACCTTCCTTCCGAGGAGTGGCTGGTGGGTTTGAACCGCCAGCCTTCTGGTGAGCAGTCAAGTGCCTTAGGCACTATGCTACCAGAGCTCCTAATGATACTGCCTAGGAAACCCAAGGAGGGGTCGCTATGAGTCGCTGACTTGACGGCACATAACAACAACAACAACAATCCTTGACAAATTGATAATACCACACAAACCTTCAATAACTGCCATTGTTTACCTTTAAATATCTCGATTTATCTCAATATATACAAAACTAGTTTTGTGCCTATGAGGTGATAATATATCCAGGAGAATAAGTACAAGTGAAGAGGGGGATTTAACAGCTATAGAGAAGAATAATTTTTCTAAAAGAAAAATCCACTTAGAGGACAATACCAAGGCCTTAACTATTTTTCTATTTCACGTAACTGCGGGCCGAATTTTGTTACCAGCCATTGCTATATCATAAGGCAGCAGGAAAAGTCTAAAAGCAGTGATACTGAACAATTCTAAACACTCTTACCAATGTGATAACCACTTGAAAAATTGTCAAAGGCGGAAGCAGCAGTTGATGTCCACTGGAAGGAAGATGAAAGAGTCTTAAATATCTGGTCGCCTTTCAAGATCTTTTCCCCGTGACGATAGAGAAACGGACCGAGGGTCGCGAACGATCCTCGTCCGAATAAGCACCCTCACAGGTAGCAGAGTTTCAGCCAAAGCCTCAGCGCTAAGCCACAAACCCTTTTGACATATCAGACAGCCCGCTCGCGGCGAAGAGGGCGGTTGACGAGCCTGCGCACCGCGGCTCTTCCGTCGCCCGCTCCGCCCCCGAAGGGGCAACGGTCACAAGGCTAAAGCCACTTCCGGGTACGCGTGCGCAGTGGTGGGTCGGGCGCGTGCGCAGCGCCGGCTCCTTCCAGGCTTGAGCTTCAGCTCACGCTCCTCCCCCTCGCTCCCCATCCCCCAGCCAAGCGCGGCCCGGTACCAGCTTGTGGTCCCGCCAAGGGAGCGGTCCGTGCCTCGTGGTCCCGGGACGGCCGTGTTACGCGCTAGCGGCGCGTGGCGCTAGTCATGGAGATGGATCAAGTGAACGCGCTGTGCGAGCAGCTGGTGAAAGCGGTGACGGTCATGATGGACCCCAGCTCCACCCAGCGCTACCGGCTGGAAGCCCTCAAGGTAGCCAGGGTCCTGGCGCCCCTGGGTCTGGTCTGAGACCCTCCCCCTCCTTCAGTTCCCTGGGCCTTCCTCCCCAACTCCTGGAAGGGGGCTTCCCTGAAGGCCCTCCAGCCTCTTCCTCCCCCGCCTTCTATTCGCCGCGCCAGTCCCTTCGTCCGGGACCCTCCAGTCCCTGGCTGCTTCTCAGGTCTTCGACACTTCCCACGGCCCTTTCTTCTCCCTTTTCCCACTTTTTTTCACTCCTGTCTGCAACACGAATCCTTCCGTTTCCCCCACAGCAGGCTGCACTCCAAACCCGCGACCCAGCGCCTTCCCGTGGCGCACGTGTTGATCCCGTCCCCAACACCAACCTCATCCTTCTAGGTTTTCCCTGCACTTAAACGTTTCCCTGCTGACCCACTCTTCTGACCCATCCTAACCGAGCTCCAGCCCCCCCTAGCACATCTTTACTTACATTGCTAATTCTCTCACTAACCGCCTGCTGTGTCTTGGGCATTTCTGGGCCAATCTTAAACATGCGCAAACACCCCCGTGTTTTTTAGTGTGTATTTCTCAGACTATTTTGCACAGAGATGAACTTCCACCACTTACTTTGCATTTTAACAAGGGCGCATTGGTTTCCTGAAAGTAGTTTTCTTGAGTCCCGGATGCTCTCGTCTGGCGACTGACTCCTCGTGTGCGGTTTTGGAATCCTAAGACAAATGGATATGCTAATTTAAAAAAAAAAAAAAAAAAGGCTTATTCTCCCATCAGTGAACGCTGAGAAATGACTGTTTAGGAAAAATATTTGTGCTGTACTTACCTTAAGTGATGAAACTTCATAAAATAGCGCCACTTGGAGGAAACTTTACAGTAATTGGATGTGTGCCTCAGGGTGTGATATCAGAAACAAATGAGTTCTATTATTTCGTTTTTTATTATGGGATGTTTAAAATAGACATGAAATACTACAATGACCCTGCCAATATCCATCGCCTAAATTCAGCACTGTTCTAAATACAACAGGATTTATTGAAATCTAAAAAATCCTAGAAATTTGTCATTTTACCTCTATATACTTCAGAGGTGTATCTTTTAACAAATAGTTTTTCACTCCTGTAGGATTTTTTTTTTTTTTTTTAAATTAGCACGGCCATACTATGGAAAATATAGAACCATTGAAGTGAAAGAAATGTTTATCACTTCTTTATTCATATAATAGTGATCGGGTTTGTTTGCAATTTGAAAAACATAGATTAGAATTTCTTAAGTTAAAGCTTAGTTTCCACTCTTTCTTAGCTCCCAAGAGAAACACTAACTTTTCATCTTTCAGTTTTGTGAAGAGTTTAAAGAAAAGTGCCCTATCTGTGTGCCCTGTGGCCTGAGGCTGGCTGAGAAAACACAAATTGCCATCGTTAGGCATTTTGGCCTTCAGATTCTGGAACATGTTGTCAAGTAAGGCATTTTTGGACTTTACCACTGAAGTATGTCATGAAAGCAAACTTTATTTCTTAGATAGCTCATAGAGATTTTCTTCAGGTAAATGGAAAAGAGCAGTCCTCAAGACAAAAGAAAGGATCCTCAAGAGCTTATCATAACCTCCTGGGACTTCTCATTCAGGACTTAGCCTTTCTGTTCTAAAGTTTCTTTATCTATATAAAGTGCCTGGTATATACTAAACATATAGAAAGGCATTTGACTGCTAATCAGAAGGCTGGTGGTTCAAACTCACTAGCCACTTCTCGGAAGGAAGGTTGGGCAATCTACTTCCATAGAGATGCTGCCTCGGAAACCCAAGGAGGGGTCGCTGTGAGTCAAAATTGACTCGATGGTAGTAAGTTTGGTATTACGGTTTTTTACGTCATTTAGCCAGCTTTTACTGAGCTACTATATGCCAGTAGACCACAAAGCCTTTTTAGAATTCTGCAATGTATAGGTAAATAAATTTCTGGTTAGACATTGTACTCTTAGCTTTTCTTTTCCTTTTAACATTCGAGTGTGTGCGTTCTCTGAATGGCACATCCAAAGCAAGATTATATGTAGATAACAAAATTCCTTACTCGAATCTCCTGCCCCCAGTGCATGTCCACTTATAAGAACTAGCCACAGAGTTTTGGGAATTGTGCTGTTATTACCTTGTAAACTAGCATAGTAAGATAGTTGGTGTCAAGATTATGTTTTCTGAAAAATAACTATATTCTTACAGTTGTCCCAGATGTGTATTTGCTTCCAGTCTATCAAAATCATGAGGAAAAGGGTGATTTGTGCTTAAATCTGGTGTGAATTCCAATTAATGGACTGATGCATATATAAACCTGTCCCAGGAATTTTTCTGTTATTAACATTTGGGTTAATTGTGGACTGTTTCTGTCTATTTGAAGGGTATGAAATCAAAAGTATAATTTCTTAATGAAATTGCCAGCATAATCTAACGCAGGAATGAAAGCTAGTCTCTCCTGAAGAGAAGATTTCTGATGTTCTGCTCACATTCTCCCTTTTGATGGCCAGGTTTCGGTGGAACAGCATGTCTCGATTGGAGAAGTTCTATTTGAAGAATAGTGTCATGGAGCTGATTGCAAATGTAAGGAATGGTTGGTTGGAAGACTTGTGTTTCCAAGGTAGTTTAGACAAAATGTGACTTCTTCAATGTAGCATTTGTGTAAAACTTCACTGGTTCTGCATAGGTCAAACAGCATGTTCTATATCATGTCAAATGTTTATCTTTAAGGTAAAAGGACCACCACTACAAGAAATTGTAATTCATCACATTTCTCTTAACTGGGTTTAATTTCATCCCTTATGTGTGACTTCTGTTTTTAAAATTATAAGATGGGGCAGAAAATATTAAACATTTTCAGCAAATGAATGGATTCTTAGAACTAAGATTGGAATTCTGCTGTTTGTTTCCTTTTATTCCAAACTGAAATGTATGATACTACTAATAAAAATATGCAGATGAATAATTTCTACAGTTAGAATATGATTTTATATATGTTTAAAGTCCACGGCCTTTTTTTTTTTTTCCCCAACAAAGGGTGTGAAAAATAGTCTCTACCCTCTTTCATCTCCAAAGTGTAGTGTCTTTAATAGAAAAAAAATCCTTTTAAAATTACTAATTAATTTAACTTAGCTAATACTTAGGTGTTAGTTCTGAAGAGACTTAATAAAAATCATAATTCACAAGTTACATTTACAATTTACATCTTAAAACTTCAGAATAAGAAAGATAAAGTAATAGTCTTTCTATATCTTTTAATACTAGAACTGTTGATGAAATATTTAATTGCATCTCCAACACCTCCCATTTTATCATCTCACTGTACTGTTCATTCCTTAATTCTATATTCTTCCACTGTGCCCCCTCACAAAATGAAACAATCCATATGAGAGTTTCTGCAGTTTGCCCAGAAGAACTATGGTGTCTTCCTTGCTCTGTGCAGCAGCATTTTATTAGCTGCTGCAGCCCTCACTTAAACTTTCCATGAAAAGAATGATTAGTGAGAATGCAGGACAAGTGACTCATACATGACAAACAGGTTTGTTTGTTGTGTTTAGTTTAAAATCATGTCTGCTCTTGCATTTTATATACTTTTACAGCCCAGTACTGTTCCTGGGATTCAAGTCTTGCAGATCTCGCAATATCTCTTGTTCTTTTTCAGGGAACATTAAACATTTTGGAAGAAGAAAACCATATTAAAGATGTTCTGTCTCGAATTGTAGTAGAAATGATCAAGCGAGAGTGGCCACAGCATTGGCCTGACATGCTAATAGAATTGGATACTCTTTCCAAACAAGGGGTATGAAGTACAGTTAATTCAGTATACTCTACTTGGATTTTCAGATTTTTTTATGCTGTCTTTGGGGAAGGTGTCAGTGTTTTTGTTTAACTAGTTTATTTCTATTCGTATAGGAAACACAGACAGAATTAGTGATGTTCATCCTTTTGCGACTGGCAGAGGATGTAGTGACCTTCCAGACACTTCCCCCTCAGAGAAGACGGGATATCCAGCAAACACTAACACAGAACATGGAAAGGATTTTCAGTTTTCTACTTAATACACTTCAAGAAAATTTAAACAAGTACCGGCAAGTGGTAAGGGATACCCTACCTCGAGAAAGTCCTCTATTTTCTAATATGAGTGGTTTTTCTTTGTTTTTTAAGAAGATAATCCTTCAGCAAGGAGCTGGAGTGTCTGTTTTATCAAGAGAGAAGGCCATTTTATAAGTAATAAAGAAGATAGAAGATAGGGGGAAAATGAACTAATTTTCTAACCAATGCAGTGAATTTCTTTGTTAGTAAAAGTAATTCTTTTTATAGTAAGAAAATTTAAAATAGTATAAAAATAAGGACTAATTCTTAATATTTGAAAAGCTAGGTTTCCAATAGGTAGGGTAGTTTACTTATTAAATGTGATAGTCCTGTTTTCTGTTACAGTGGACACAACTGTACCACATTTATTAATTTTGACTGCAGTGATCCCTGGTAATTTCATTCTTCTTTTGCAGAGAAGGAAAAGCAAAGTACTTTCTTTCCAACTGTTTTTGTTTTAGCAGAGGCCCTTCAGAAGAAGGCAGTCTGAAAGTTAATCTAGTATGGTGGTTCTCAACCAGGGGCAACTTTGCCTGCCTGGGGGATATTGGGCAATGTCTGGAGACATTTTGGTTGTCACAATTCAAGGGTTGCTTTGGGCATCTAGTGGGTATAGAACAGTGATGCTGCTAAACATCCTACACTGTGCAGGACAGCCCCACAAGAGAGAATTGTTGTTGTTGTGTGCCATCGAGTTGGACCTGACTCATAGCCGACCCCCTCCTTGGGTTTCCCAGGCGGTTTCACTATGGAAGTAGATTGCCCAACCTTCCTTCCGAGGAGTGGCTGGTGGGTTTGAGCCGCCAGCCTTCTGCTTAGCAATCAAGTGCCTTAGGCACTAGGCTACTAGAGCTCCCAAAATGTCAGTAGTACTGAGGTTGAGAAACAGTGATCTAGCATTCTTGTAAGTATTTCCATTTCACAAAATAGGATTAATAGGATTTGTTGTTTTCCATGCCCATGACAGCCTCACTTTATCTATTTTCAGAGAAATGTTGGGTACTTAACTGTCAGATGATGAGAAAAAGATACTATGAGCTGTTAGGTAGGAAGGAGGAAGGGGAGAACGCAAAGTGAGCACCTAATATATGCCATGTACTTATTTGACATTTTATGTTTTGCACTATTTTTATGCAAATAACGTGCACTTTTTATGGGGTTTTGTTGAGGCAAACCACATAGCCCTCACATATTTGTTTCCTTTGCGCTGTATGCATGTGTACCATGTTTACGTGGACACGTTATATGCAAAAAAATATGGTAATCATCCAAACAGTGCTAAGAAAATATTGATCCCATTTTGTTGTTGTTATGTGCTGTCGGGTTGTCTCTGACTCAGCGACCCCTCCTTGGGTTTCTGAGGTGGGATCTCTATAGAAGTAGATTGCCTGATCTTTCTTCTGAGGAGTGGCTGGTGTGTTTGAACCGACAACCTTCCGGTTAGCAGTCAAGTGCCTTAGGCACTTTGCCACCAGAGCTCCCATTTTAAGGATGAGTAAACCAAGGCTCAGCATGATTATTGAAAATTCTCTAATAAATGTTTGAGCTAGAATTCAAGCCTTATTCTTTTTATTATATGTACTCTTTCCCCAAAATATCTTACAAGCTTCTTAACAAGATGAGATCAAGAAAATTTGCATTTAAAAATGTGTATTGAGGATGAGGGGGATATTCCTTCACTTCACTGATTTAACTCCTGGGAGAAGGGGACCCACCTGTACCTTGTATTGTAAGGACCAACTTCTTGGGAGAAAGATCAGGAGCTCCAACGTCTTTTATATTCCAAGAAGAAGCAAATACATAGTGGTGGTGGATGTGTGTGTGTGTTTGGTTGGTGGTTTTTTTTTTAAATGTCTGTGTATGTTTTTTGATTGGGAAGTTTACCTTCCTTAGGAAAGAAGGGATTTCAACTCTGCAGGATAGCAACCTCTCTGAGTGTTACCTATATAAGATAAATTGAGAAATTACTGATGACTTTGTGAAAATTGATAAGATTGATAGATACTAAAGAGTTGAGTTGTAATGTTTCACATTTTGAAGATGAGTGGCCATGCATTTTATAAGAAAATCATTGCAACAGTGTAACATTAAAGATAGATAATCTTTTATTCATGACTGTAATATTTAGTGAAGCACCTTGGATTTTCAGATACTTACAGATTATGAATACTTACTTAGATCTCCTAGAAATCTAGCCTGGAGCATGAAACAAATTAGAAACATGTCCACTGTAGTCTCTTTCCTTAGCCTTGGTTTCAATTCTCTCTATCTGCTAAACCAGGCTACCTTATGCCTGGAACAGAACACACCAAGAGCTACTTTGTGTACCGTCAGCTTCTCAGTTTGCTCATTGTTCATTCTCTGCTTTGATCTCTTCACCTTCCCAATTGAAGTATGGACTGAGTGATTAACAAGATGGGAAAAATAGGCCCACTCTCCCTGTCCCATCACTATGGCTCCTGTACTGGTCCCAGGAGGCATAGAGGATCAGAATGGGAATGAAATACAGTATTAGTTGTAGGAGAAGGTAGAGGTTGGACTTGACTGTTGTCACTTGGATCCTTTTCCCTTCTTGGGCAGCATCAGTAGAGGCTAGTAGTGGGTTATACTCCTCTCTGCCCCATTCACACCTCTGCTTGATGATAAAAGCTTAATACATGCTCTTTATAAAAGATATTTTTTGAAAGTTGAAGGACTGTAAAATCTTTTATGATCCAAAAAGTGGTAAGTTTCCAGGTCCTTCAGAACTTGTTATTCCTGCTTACGTTATTTCTCCTTTAACTGCTTTCAGAAATAATTCTCAGTTTTCATTTCAGGAGTTTCTGGGGAAAATACTAATTTTATATGTTTATAAATTATAGACATCATATAACATCATTATGGAAGTTGAAACAAGGATAAAAACCAACTATAATAATACAGTGTTTACTGAGTAACCATTGTGATATATTTCGCATGCAGTATTTTTGTGTATGCTTTCTCCCATCGTTATGCCCACACATACACATACATGCTTATAAATTATATGCATATATTTGTTTCCTGCTTTTTTCCATTTACATATCATTTCAATATACTCTTGCCAGTTACAGTTTCTTTTTAATATGGAAAAGTGGTAATACTTTGTTTTAACCTGTGTTTCTTTTCATTACTAGCAATCTTGAGCCTTATTCATTGTTTCTCTACTAGTTATATTTCTTTATAAGCTGTGTGCATTGCAGCTGTCATTGTGAATCTCAGTGTTCACTGATAAATTTGTATAAGCTCTTTAAATACTAACTTTTTATCATACTGCAAAATATAACCTGTCTTCCTTTGGACAATATCAGTTAATGTTTTCTTAGTAAATTATATTCTTTTCCAAGACTAAAAATTGCATCTGTATTTGAGAACTATTCAAAGGCTTTATTTTTGGGGGGGAAGGGGAAGGAATTATTATCTAGTCTTCTGCGCATTAAAAACAGTAGATCTTACACTTGTTTTCTTTCAGAAGTCAGATACTTCTCAGGAGTCTAAGGTAAGAGCTCTCTGTGAACTTAAAAGAAGACTTCTTTGAGGATTTAAAGTACAGGGATGCATACACCTACCAAACCAAAAACCCACTGTCATCAAGTTGATTCCAAGTCACAGCAACCCTAAAGGACAGAGTAGAACTGCCCCATAGGGTTTCCAAGGCTATAAATCTTTACAGAAGCAGACTGCCTCATCTTTCTCCTATAGAGTGGCTGGTGGGATTAAGCCTCTGACCTTTCAGTTAGCAGTCAAGTGTTTAATTAACCACTGTGCCACCGGGGCTCCTTTGCCTAGTGGAAGGTAAACTCAGGCATGGTGAAAAGGAGGTAAAATGATAATATCTGGGATTTCTTCGAAGAGAAAAATGGCGGCACGTGACAGTGTGGTCTTATTGGTGGATGCTGAGAATTCTAGTGTTTGAGAAGTAATTGTGTATAAGAAGGAAATCTTTGAATCCTCTGTGACTATTACTTGGGTGCATTTTAAAAAATCGTTTTAGAATTAGAAAATAGAAGGAGCTTAGTTATAACTGTGATGTCCTTGTGTGTTAGTGAGGACTTAATGTTCAAAAATTATCTTTTTTTCATGCAGGCCCAAGCAAACTATAGAGTAGGAGTTGCAGCACTGAATACACTAGCAGGCTATATTGACTGGGTGTCCATGAGTCATATTACTGCTGAAAACTGTAAACTCCTGGAGATGCTGTGTCTGCTTCTGAATGAACAGGAGCTTCAGTTGGGAGCAGCTGAGTGTCTTCTCATTGCAGTCAGCAGAAAAGTAAGTTAACCACTTCAAGCTGAAATGGTGTGTGGGGGGTGTATATAGTAAGTCCCTGGGTTACAAACATATGACTTATGGACAACTCATACTTGTCCTTTAATGTTTTGTAAATTTGGCCTTTCTTTGAAATTATTAGACTGACCCTTGTCGTTGTGTGCCGTTGAGTCGGACCCAACTCATAGCGATCCCCTCCTTGGGTTTCCGAGGCAGTATCACTATGAAAGTAGATTGCCCAACCCTCCTTCCGAGGAGTGGCTGGTGGGTTTGAACAGCCAGCCTTCTGGTTAGCAGTCAAGTGCCTTAGGCACTATACTACCAGGACTCTCAGGCTAACCCTTATTCAATAAATTCTTCATCACAATCACCTTTACTTGGTGCATGTGTAGCTTTTAAATTATTGGAAAGGCTTCAAGCCTTTTCTTGCACTAAAGTAAAACTAAATAAGAACTGTATGCACTTGTGACTGACCTACAAACTCAACTTAAACACACTTAAGAACAAATTTTGTTTGTAACCTGGGGCCTGCCTGTATTTTAAATTGCATATGTTGGTGTAAAGACATTAAAGTGTTTAAAGATTTAATGGTTTTTGTTTTTTGTTTACTTGAGGCCCACTTACTACCTGTCTCCAACCCTCTTTGGATAACAGTTTGCCAATATTCTAGGGATACACTGTAGAATATACAGAGATTTGTGAAGCTAATTGGGTTTTTTTTAATTGTGATTTGGGTGAAGATTACAGACCAAATTCACTTTCCATATAGCAGTTCAC
Organism: Orycteropus afer afer; assembly: GCF_000298275.1. Lineage (NCBI taxonomy): Eukaryota > Metazoa > Chordata > Mammalia > Tubulidentata > Orycteropodidae > Orycteropus > Orycteropus afer. The sequence continues at coordinate 14,887,100 of NW_006921621.1, forward strand.
ATACACTTTGTCTTATGACATTGACCACAATTTACCACAATGCAACAGCTCCCCTCCCACTTCCTTCTGATAATTACCTCTTCCCTGTGTCCATCCCTCCATGCCCTCCTCTCTCCCGGTACATAAGCAGCCCTTCTTTATCCCATGATTATTCTCTCTAAGGAATGTATCTACCTCAGATAAATGTTCAACTTACATGCCTGTCTTTTGCTTGGCTGGAAGCCACAGGCATGGGTTCAATTCCAGACCTGAAGGGCAGCTAGGGGCCATAGTCTCAGTGGTTCCATAAGACTCTATCGGACCAGCAAACCTGGTGCCCGCCCCCCCACTTTTTTTTTCTCCAAATGATTTTGAGTTTTGTCCACATTGTTCTCCCTCTTGCTAATTGGTTCCTGAAACAGCTTTGATCTTGGCACTTCATGATTAAAAAAAAGAGAGAAAAATGATGTCAGAGTTTAAAACTAACATTGTGTTATGTCAAAGAATCTTAAATAGTTGCTGCATTAGCTTTACATCTATTTTGGCAAACAAATGTATCCATGACTTATTTTCTTGTGGGAACGTTTCCTGTGGATAATAACTTCCTTGGATATACTTTATTTTGCTGTCATGTTAGCATTATTGCCTAACATATTTTAAAGTATACATCTTATCCAAATTTGATTTTAAAGAGTTTGCTTTCCTCTAGTGTTCAGTCAGCCCTTGGGTATACGAGAAATTAGAAGTCAGTCTATTTGATTATATAAGTATAGAAGATGGTGGTACTTCGAGTCTTATAATAATATAATTTATGTGACTGTGTTTCCTAAAACTGGGTCTAGGGCAAGCTGGAAGACCGGAAGCCCTTGATGGTCTTATTTGGAGATGTTGCCATGCATTACATACTCTCTGCTGCACAGTAAGTATCTTTACTTTTCTGTGTGTTTTTCCAAACTCTGTGTCATTTTTATATCTTACACGAATGTATCCGAAGTTCCTACGTAAATGCTGGCAGTCCTTCTACAATTGACTGTTTCTTTGTTTGTCTGAGATAAGGTAATCAAACAGTCTTAAAGAAACTGTTCAACCTTTTTGAAGCCCTTATGCTAGAAATAAGTTGTGGCCATTGACTTAGCAACCACTCATTTTCACAGTTCTCTCCAAATAACTCATCTCCTTGATTTTGTTTAATGCTTCTATTGATCCCTGGACCTCTTGGTAGCCTTAGTGACGAGGCCAGAGACTGGTCTGATCTGTTGGACCAGAGTCTATCCCAAGGCCTGCCTTGTGTGCAGAACTTGAGATGCTCTCCCTGTCAAAGTAATCAATGCCTGAAGTGCTAGAATTCTTGGACGCAACAGGAACAAACTGAGAAATGTGGGCATAAAAACTGTAAACACATTCTATGTCCTTCAGTAATGGCTTCCACTTATTTTCTCCCACTTGTTCTGGAAAATGTTAAAGCATTTCGTGGTATGCACTTGTTACCAGAGCGTGTAGTAGAATTGTGTGTTGTGATTAGTTGAACCTACTGCAACACCCTTTTTGATACCCTTCCCTGAATTTTTTGTCCCAAAGACGAAAGAAAAGGTATGAACATTAACATCTTAAAATCTCTTTCTTCATTTGAAGATAGCATTTATGATGACTTTCTTTCCTTTGGACACTGCAGCTCTGTTTTTAAGGGGTCCTGGTAACTAAATGCATTTTGGGTAACTGCTTTTGAGGCCCAGCTCTTAGTTCCATAGAGAACATGACATTTACACTAAGGTGCCCCATCTCCATTTGTGCTGCAGGGTAGCACACCACACTCATAGGTAAGTAGAGGCATGATTCAGACCCAGGCAGTTAGACTCTAGAATCTGTTCTGAAGACTGTAACTTCACACTACCCTTCAGCATCACTAGAGACTGGTACTTGTTTAACCCAAGACCCATGCTTTTTATGTTATACTTTGTGCTTCCAAAGGCAGCTGTCATTCACACTAATCATTGTTAATCTGTTAGTGTGACTAGTTTTATGTCATTTTAGGTCAGGCTTTGCCACCAAATAAGTTTAAAATTTTTTTCTTACTTAGCAGAGCTATTTGGAATCTAAAATAGCAGATAGAAGTTCACAGACCTGAACTAAGTGGCTTAAAAAAATGAGACACAAAGTCATGTTTTTGTTATACCCCTTTTTATTTTGCTGGTGGTATAAAGAATGGTTACATCCTCCCCCAGGAATTTCTCTTTAAGACTTTTCTGGGTACCAACTGATACCTTTTTGTACAACTGTACAAATAAGCGTGTTGTTGTTGTTGTTGTTGTATGCATTGTTTTATACTGTCGTGTTCAAAGCATATATTATCATCACAAGTTCCCCAAATTGCTGTGTTAACGCCCAGAGCTAGGATGTCTCTAAAGGGGTAAGATAGCATTGAACCATACTTCTCATCAATCTTTTAGTGTTTGGTGGTTGTTTCTTGGTTGGTTGGTTGGTTGGTTTTTGTGGGGGGTTTTATGTTAAATATCAACTGAAATGTGAATGTTGATGCATAGACCACGTATAGCATATTCGATGAGAATTCCATTGCTTCTCTTGATATATGTCTAATCACACTGTTATCTCATCTTACAGAACTGCTGATGGAGGAGGTTTGGTAGAAAAACACTATGTCTTCTTGAAGAGACTCTGTCAGGTGTTGTGTGCTCTGGGAAATCAGCTATGTGCATTGTTGGTGAGCACTTACTTTCTGGAGAACTTCAGGGCCATTTGCAGTTAGAAAGTCGTATTTACATAAAGGAATAGCTTGTTGTTGTTGTTGTTATGTGCCGTCGAGTCGGCCCCAACTCATAGCGACCCCTCCTTGGGTTTCTGAGGCAGTATCACTACGGAAGTAGGATTGCCCAACCTTCCTTCCGAGGAGTGGCCCGTGGGTTTGAACCGCCAGCCTTCTGGTTAGCAGTCAAGTGCTTTAGCCACTATGCTACCAGAGCTCCTAGCAGATACTACTAATTTTAGCTCAATGGGGTATTATCCTATAGATTATATCATATGATTCTGTAGGTTAAATTATTTTAATATAATAGGATTTCAATGATGGAAGCTTCTTTTAACAAGTCAATTATTAATATCAACAGAGAACATCCACTTCCATTATTTCACAAAGTCATTGTTGGAATTCTTGTGACTTTTCTTATTTCCAGAACGTAAGTCCGCTGAGTGCCTCACTCTTTTAAATCCTATATAACCTTGAAGCATATGGATTGTGAATAAAGAACTCTTTTCCCAATTATTACTGGATAATAAAAGAAAACATTATTCATATTGACCTGGAAAAATATTTAATACTCCATCTTAAAAGTCAGAAGATAAGGCATTGGAACAAATATTTGAACTTGATAGTATGCCTTTATAGTTAGAAAAGATGGGGTTTCAGATTAAGACATGAATCATTGAGTGGTATTCAATGGAGTGGGTCACAGAAATGTGAATAGACCAGGTCTAAAGAGCTAATGTGCATTTTTTTCCTCTGTAATTTCCAAAATGAGTATTCTTCTTCAATTTATTATTTGACCACAGAATGTGTTTTAATGATGATGATTGAGGAGGAAAAGTGGCCATCCTGTTTTTAGCCTTAGAAATGATGCCTGCCTTGGGCCAAAGAGAGGTATGTTGTTGTTGTTGTGTGCTGTTGAGTTGGCCCCGACTCACAGTGACCCCTCCTTGGGTTGCTGAGGCAGTATCACTAGGGAAATAGATTGCCCCATCTTCTTTCCGAGGAGTGGCTGGTGGGTTTGAACCACTAGCTTTCTGGTTAGCAGTCAAGTGCCTTAGGCTCTATGCTACCAGAGCTCCTAAAGAGAGGTATAAAGTCCTTTTAAAACTGAAGATTTTTAGGTTTAAGTTATCGGCATTTACTTTTTTCCTACTTTCCTCCATCCCACATAAGCATCATTAATGTAGAGATCTTTCTTTCCTATAGGGTGTAGATTCTGATGTAGAAACGCCAGCGAACTTTGGAAAATACCTGGAGTCTTTTCTTGCTTTTACAATCCACCCAAGTCAGGTAAGCTTTATGCAAATAACTTCTCAGAAATTTAGATGAACCAAAATCAAACACTATGGCCTGAGTATTAGCAGCTTATATATGAAATGTGACTCTTGAGACCCCAGGAAGTAACTAGTGTGTTATTTCATTAAGACAATTGTAGGTTGTCTTACCTACAAACATTAAACTGCCTAGGTTAACAAATTTTTCCCTTTGGTAGCATCATTCTGATAATGCTCTCAGTCACCTTTGAGATATGTCCCAGGTGATTTGGTACTAAAGATATTTGAAGTACAAAAGTGTAATGAATTGTGTTGTAAAATTAATTTCATCCAGTTTAAGATTTTTCTTCTAATAACATTTTGAGATTCTAATTTTTTTTCTTAACTGAGAGAGAAAGTGGTAGATTTCAGCCCACACCCCCAGAATTACACCTGACCCATGGGCTGTCTTATTCACATGTGGACCGTAGTGAGCACTGTAATAGGGGCAATTTCCAAATATTATAGAGATACATTTCTGTGAAGAAAAAGAGTTGACAATTGCTGGGCTAATAATTAATTTTGGTTACATGGAATCCAAATCCTTAGTCTGAGATTTTTCTTTTTTTTTTTTCCCTTTAGTTTCTACGCTCTTCAACTCAGATGACTTGGGGAGCCCTCTTTAGACATGAGATCCTATCCCGTGACCCTTTGCTTTTAGCAATAATACCAAAATACCTTCGTGCTTCTATGACTAACTTGTTAAAGGTGTGTAATGGTTATCTAAATATGTGGAGTGCAAATGAATACATACAATGGGCATCATTGACAGCCCTTTCTTGGTTGCAAAAATTCCTAACTAGGGCATATTATTCTCTTACTTTTCAGGAAGAAAGTGATCAATAATGGTTGTTATAATTGCTTTCTCATATTTTGGAGCACTTATTTATCAGTTACTGAGCTAGGTGGTATGGAAAACAAGTAATAAGACAAAATCAGTGATCAGAAAAGTTTAATAATTGGTATACAGGGGTTAAAAGCAGAATGCTTTGGGGGTACATTGGAGATGCAGTCAGGAAGATTCGAAGATACGGTAATATCTAGGAATTTTTTTCTGAAAGTCAAGTGGGAATCAGGAAGGTGAGTGAGAAGGGCGTGAACATGGAAGCAAAGATTGCTCACTGCCTCAGTAGAGAGTAATTATGAAATCCCTATGGGATCTCATAAGGACTTTAACAGTTGACAGTTTTTTATCTAGGTTTGTCGGAGAATGGAACCATTCAAGATACCCTTATTTGCACAAATAATTCACTTAGTACATAACGCACTGTGTTCTGATTCTCTGCTAAGATCTTCAGTCCTTTTTCTGTGAAACATATGAATTTCCACATGCTTATTCCCAGCGTTCAACTTTTAGTGAGACATGTAATTCTCAATCCTTTCTTTCTTATTGTATACTATGTTAGCCATTTGTTTTGAGACCTAGATGGATTCCAGAATTTAATTCTTGCTGAGGTACATTGAAGAAGATCCCAACTAAGAATGTATTCTTTCCTGCCGCCCTTAGGAATATTGGAGCTAGTAGCAAATTATGGACTTGGGTAGAGCAGAAATGGTTATCATAAAATAACTCATGAAAGCCCTTAACTCTTAAATTAAAAAGTGCTTGAATCCTGAAGCATAAGAATTCTTTTTTAGGGAAAAAAAATTCCCTAAAAGATCCCAATCATCTTTCTCTTTCCAGATGGGCTTTCCTTCTAAAACAGACAGCCCTAGCTGTGAATACTCTAGATTTGATTTTGATAGCGATGAGGACTTCAATGCTTTCTTCAACTGTAAGTGATACTGGCTTGGAATTTCTTCTAATGGTCTCAGAATGATACCTAGTGTTAGAAATCATGGTGCATGACAGTTAGGATTTTTATTAAGTAGCCCCAAATTTAGATGGCAACCTGCTGAAGCTCAAGTTTCACATTGTAGAATTTTGCTGGGATGCACTGATTCCAAGCATGGTATTTCCTTTTCCAACACACATACCCTTTTGGATATTGATATTTAGGGATAGTAACAGTAAATAAGGTACTCATAAAATTTTTTTCATACTTAACGATTAAATACCACCTTACCTCTAAGTTCTTTTTTCCAAAACAAAGAAGAAAGACTCATTATATTCTAATACCCTAATTCTGTTCTGGATTTTTCTATAGGTCTACTTTTTTACCCCCAGCTTTGTTGAGCTGTCTTTTACTATATTATTCACCCAATTAAAGTTGTATAATTCAGTGGTTTTGGTGTGTTCAGAGAGTTGTGCAACCATCACCACAGTCAATTTTAGAACATTTTCATCACCCCATAAAGAAAAACCTTACCTGTTTGCAGTCATCCTGGTATCCCCTCATTTTTCCCCCACCCTCTACCCCCCCCCCCCAAGTCCTTGGCAATCACTATTCTCTGTCTCTCTATAATTTCCTAATTCTGGGCATTTGATACATAAATAGGACCATGTTATAAATACATAGTCTTTTATGACTGTCTTTTTACTTAATGGTTTCAAGATTTCAGCACGTTACAGTGTGTGTCAGTGCTTTTTATTGCCAGTACTGTTTATCTATTCATTGGTTGATGAACATTATTGGGTTGTTTCCACTTTTGGGCATTTTCCACAAATGATGATGCTGTAAACATTCATCTCCAAGTTTTTGTGTGGACATGTGTCATTTTTCTTGGGTATTTAAAATGTCTTGATTTTTTTTAATTCAGCAAAACTTTATTGAACATGTAGTATGTTCAAAGCGTAAGTCTACAAAACCATTTCTTTGAGCACTTTCCTCTGAGATAGGTGAATAAATAAGCATTGAATATATCATAAACTGACAGAAGAATGAAAATATCTGTCTTGGAAGAAGTACAGCTGGAATGTTACTTAGAAGCGAGAATGGCCAGACTTCATCCCTCATACTTTGATCATGTTATCAGAAGGGACCAATTCCTGGAGAAAAATATACTTGGTAGAGTAGAGGGTCAGTGAAAAAGGGGAAGACCCTCAACAAAATGGATACAGTAGCTGCAACAGTGGGCTCAAGTATAGCAAGGATTGTGAACAAGGTGCAGGACCGGGCAGTGTTTTCTTCTGTTGTGTATCATCATGACTCAGAAACAGTGCAATGACACCTAAAAACAAGCACCTTTTCTATGCCAGTTACTGATTCATACCCTTCCTTGGTAGCCTCTCGGGCCCAACAAGGAGAGGTAATGAGGTTGGCATGTCGTTTGGATCCCAAGACTAGTTTCCAGATGGCTGGGGAGTGGCTGAAGTATCAGCTCTCAACCTCTGTTGATACTGGATCTGTGAACTGTAAGTTTTTTGCATTGTTAAACATTAATGAAGCATCTTAATCAAAACTACTTATTTATTTAATTGTGATTTGGGTGAAAGTTTACAGAGCAAATTCACTTTCCATACATCAGTTCACATACACTTTTTCTCATGACATTGACTACAGTTTATCACAGCGCAACAGCTTCCCTCCCACTTCCTATAGTAACCTCTTTCCTGTGTCCTTCCCTCCATGCACTCCTGCCCCCTGAGCTGTGTCCCTGTGCATACACAGCCCTTTTATTCCCCCATGATTGTTCTCTCCAAGGAATGTGTCTAACTAGTGTAAATATTTACGTCATATGCCCATCTTTTGTTTGGCTGGAGGCCACTGGTTTGGGTTCAGTTTCAGACCTGAAGGGCAGCTTGGGGCCGTAGTCTCAGTGATTCCATCAGGCTCCATCAGACCAGCAAACCTTACCCCTTTTTTTTCAAATGATTTTGAGTTTTGTTCCACATTGTTCTCCCACTCTATCCAGGATCTCTTAGATAGATCCCTCTCTCCGTGGCTGACAGTGCTAGCTGGGCACCATCTTTTTCTTCTGGTCTCATAGTCGTATAGGCTGAGGATCTCATGGTGTACAGTCACTTGGACTAATTTTTTCCATGAATGTTTGGTTTTCTTCACTCTTACTTGCTCTGGACGAGGAGAGACCCATCGTTGCATCTAGATGGCTGCTTGCAAGCTTTCAAGATCCCAGTTGCTACTCACCAGAGTAGGAGGTGGAACAGTATTTTGTGTAGTATGTTTTGCCAGTTGAGCTTGATGTCCCCTGTGACTATGGTCCCAACCCGATAGGTCCAATTACTTACTTCCTCTGGGAAGCTGGCTGTGCCCAAGAAGTGACTACAACCTTGTCCCTTGTCAGCTCTTCTATACAGCTGGGAATTCTTATAGAACAAAGCAATACACTTGGAGAAACATTGTCTGCCCATCCATACATGGTCTTGGGCACACTCCCACCTGCAGAGACATACCTAATAGTTCAGCCTGTCTACCTGTCTATCCACCTGTGTATCCATGTTTGCCTTCACTGACAATGCGGTACTGTATGTGCAAAAGGGTTCATCTTTGTTGTATGTACCTCTCTATGTCTTTCTCTTCCTGAACTCAAAAGTGCTTTTGTTTTTCTTCCCTAACATACCAAACCAAAACCAGACACACTGCTGTCAAGTTGAACCCGACTCATAGCGACCCCTTCTTGGGTTCTGAGGCAGTGTGACTACAGAGGTAGATTGCCCAACCTTCCTTCCAAGGAGTGGCTGGTGGGTTTGAACTGCCATCTTTCTGGTTAGCAGTCAAATGCCTTAAGCACTACACCACCAGAGCTCCTATTTCTAACATAAGCAACTAATTTTTTATTGTTGATTTTATTTATTCCTTGAGTCATCACCTTAATAAATTTCATATCTAACCCTAACACTTTTAGTGCTTTTCAACCAAATTCTTGTACAGTGTCACTCCTGTACTCGGGGAAAAAATGACTTGTTAGTCAAGCATAACAATAGGAGCAGTACAGCTACTTCCATAACAGCTGCCTTAAGTCAAATTCCATACCTGTAGTTGACTTCCAAGGTACATAGTTACTGACATTAATGGGATTTAATACTTAGTAGTTCTGAGTATTCACAATGGACTCTGAAGGTCCCTGACATCTAGTAACTTGAAAGTTTACAAAGGCACAATTATATTGCGCCAGTATGAAGCTAGTGAATGGGAGCACTGTGTGACAGCAGGAAAAGCAATTTGTAAATCTTTATTTGCTTATATTGTTGGAGTGATGTGCTCTGGTGGTATTTGTGAAGTTGGAGAGTGAGTGACATGGTTTTTGACATAGCCCTTAGTAACTGTCATGATGCTATTGGATGTGGAGCAGTGTTTTGTATCTTCTGGTAATTCCTTGTTGGAAGGATTTTTATGGTCTCAGATAATATTTAGATTCCTATTGTTAGGTGCCCTTGAGTCAATTTCAACTCTTAGTGACCCTGTATGACAGGAGAACTACCCAATAGGATTTTCTAGGCTATAATCTTTAAGGAGCAGATCACCAGGTCTTTCTCCTGCAGAGCCCCTAGATGGGTTCAGACCACCATCCTGGTGAGCCAAGCACTAACCATTGTGCTACCAGATTCCTATATAAAGAAGGAGGATCAGAGAAATTAATATTTATTAAATGCCTATAATGGACCAGGCGCTGTTTTTGATACATACATACATATAAATATCCAGTACTCGTAATATTTTAAACACAAAGCTCACAGAAGTGAATTGAGACAGCTCATTGTTACAGGTGGAGATTGGATAGGAACCTCTCTGTCTTAACCACTCATGTTCTTTTCTTTCACTAGAATGAAAGAGGTTAGATTACCCTGTTCCTTCAGCTGTGGAATTACCAAGTGGTTTCCTTGGCCCTTTTGTCTCTTTATCCTCTTCTGTGATGCTACCATACTGATGTGTGTGTGTGTGTGTGTGTTTTAAAACCTTGTTCTTACACAGCTGGAACTGGAGAAGGCAGCCTCTGCTCTATTTTCTCACCTTCATTCGTGCAGTGGGAAGCCATGACTTTTTTTTTGGAATGTGTGATCAACCAGATGTTTCGAACACTTGATAAAGAAGTAAGTAACTATTTCTCCTGCTGATTACATAAAGATTGTGGGGTTTTTTATTATTATTTTTAATTGGCAGTAGGATAGGAAAACCTGTTACTTACGGAGAAGGAGAATGAGATTCAGAGAGATTAAAACATACCCAAATGCAAATACTAGTAAATGGCAGAGCTGGGATCTCAACTCATATCTGTCTAACTCTAAACCCTACAACATCTAGTAACCATTTTAAGAATAATAAGATAAACCTGGTAGTACACAGGAGGCGTAGGGGAATAACTATTACAGTAAGACAGTAATTGAAACCTTAAATTGGATAATTTTAAGTGATATTTATGGTAGATGGACTGGAATATTCATGTTGGCTAATATTCACGTTCCTCTGCCCCTCAATAATGCTGAATGCATAGGTCTTGTTTTTCTGTGTAGTCTATTACCTTTGTCTTATATAATTACCTCAAATGCAGCTGCGTTTATTTAAATAACAGTGCATACCATCTTACTTAAGTTGATTAGATTAAAATAATTGGATCATAGCTAATTGTGGAGTGATTCTGTTTTGGTGTATTCTAGGGGAATTGTAGAAACAATTGCTAAGTCTTTTGACTTTTTTCATGAGTAGCATATTAACGTATTAGGTATTCAAGTAGTTACCTAAACACTAGACAGTGGAAAAATAGACAAAGGATATGAGCAGATGATTTATAGAGATGGAGCTAATAAACATGGGAAAAATTCAGCCTCGTTAGTAATAAAAGAAATGCAAATTTAAATAAGTTCATTTTTTTATTTACTAAATAAGTAAAGGTTGTAGGGAATGATACCATTGTTGCTGAGACCCTGGTAAAGAGGCCACATTGATAGATAGAAAATCAATTGATAACTCTTGTGGCACTGTGGTTAAAGCATTGAATTGCTAACTAAAAGGTCAGCAGTTTGAACACACCAGACATTCTGCAGGAGAAAGATGAGGCAGTCTGATCTCGTGAAGATTTACAGTCTTGGAAACCGTATGGGGCAGTCTACCTCTGACCTATAGAGGGTAACTTTGAGTCAGAATCGACTCAGTGGCAGTGGGTTTATTAGGGTTTTTTTTTTTTTTTTTTTTTTTAAATATATATAGAGAAGAAAAACAATTCACTTAGAAATAGTCATACCTTTTGACCCAAAAGTTTATGACTCTTAGTCAAATGAAATAATTGAAAATCTAAGGTTTTTTGTGTGTGTGTGGTTTTTTTTTTTTTTTTTGGTGAAAGCATTATTTTCAATAGTGAAGAACTGGAAACATTTGAGTTTGTGGAGAATGCTATATCCCTAATACGGCACGTGCAGCATTGTTTATGAGAATTTTTAACAACATGGGATGATAGCTTGAATTTTAAGGCTAAAATGTAGTATATAAAGCCACTTATGTACCATATAATGTATTTATAAACTAAAATCTATAGAAAAATTAATAAAATAGGTTATTTCTGAGTGGTGGCAGCCATGTCAACCTTCTTTTCATGTCTATGTTGCAGGAAATTCCTGTGACTGATGGAATAGAGCTGTTGCAGATGGTCCTGAACTTTGACACCAAGGATCCCCTCATCCTGTCCTGTGTCCTCACAAATGTCTCTGCCCTCTTTCCATTTGTCATCTACAGACCAGAGTTCCTGCCCCAGGTCTTCTCTAAGGTAAATGCCATCTCCTTTGTAAAGTGCACTTTGGCATTTCTAAGCTAATTGATTTTTAATTGCTTTTGAAAGTGTGTGAGGCAAGCTAATAAACAGATACTCATTTATCAGCTATTCATTACTTACTATGGATGGGGTTATGGAAAAGTTTTACCTTTTAGAGTTACTTCATTTGTTTGGGAAGAAAGGTATAAACAGATGTTATACCTACATGGCACTGTGATTAATAGACTTGTACATTGGAAAAGGGGAAAAAAATTCCTAAGGGAGACTGTGCCTGAGCCAAGTCTTCAGTGATAGGAGTTAACCTGGAATGGTCTGATCAGAGAGGACACCATGAAGAAAAGGCATCGTGTGTAGGAGTGCCTAAAGCAGTTTGATGGTGTTAGAATACCAAAGAACAGTGGAATGAGAAAAATGACACCAAGAGGAAACAATCAGATTCAGGAGGTGGGGCATTTTACAAGACAATTGGCGTGAATCTTTCAAAAATTCAGTGTCATGGGGGAAATGGTAGGGGACTGTTGTAGATTGAAAAAGACTGAGAAACACGTAATAACGCACCTTAGTTTATGAACCTTGACTATATAGTGATTTGAAAACTATCTTTGGACAGTGAGGTAATTTATATATGGACTAGACTTCACAGGGTATTTGGAGTTAATGTTTTAAAACATGATATTGGTATTATGATTGCTAGCAGATTCTGCTGATTTAGTGTTATATAAAGCAAGTATAATGTAAGCCACATTCTGGGTAGTAGAACAGGAGAAAAGACAGATGTGTTAGGGTATGGTGATTGATTAAAGCTATTCATTCATACAGCAAGTGTTCACTGAACACATTCTGTGTGCTAGGCGCTGTGTTAAAGTTATAGCAATTGGTTGACACTCTTCCTTATTGCTTCTCTAGGAAGAAAGAAGCAATAAACAAGTGAAGAAGTATCAGAGTATTAGAGAATATCAGGGTCTGCTGTCAGATTGAGAGGGAATTTGAGAGAAAAAAAGGACAGTATAACCAGTTTTCAGGTTTCCAGTTTAATGTGATTTAGGTAGGTGATGCAGCTACCATCTTTGTGAGAATACTGGATCAGGAGGCAGAACAAGAGTAAGGAAGAGAAGAGAATGAGTTTGTTTGGAGCTCAGATGGTATACTGGATAAGGCATTTGTTTGCTATGCAGAACGTTGACAGTTCAAACCCACCAACTGGTTTGCAGGAGGAACGTGAGGCAATCTACTTTGTAAAGATTTGCAGCCTTAGACACCCAAGAGGGGTCACTATAAGTCAGAATTGACTTGATAGCCATGGGTTTTGGTTATATTTTAAGTACATGTAGAATGTACAGGTGAAGAAAATAAAGAGGCTATTTCCTGTTGAAGGTCTAGGCTAGAAAGTGATGAGATAAAAATTAAGACATTATCAGCATGGAAGTGCCAAAAGTAGAGTTGAAGCCTTAGAAAAAAGATGTATGTGTACAGTTAGGAGACATGTAACTCAAACGGGGAACTCTGGGGAGCGCCATTATTGGGGGAGATGAGGAAAGAATGCAAAGCTCTAAAGTAAAAAGAAAGGATGGCCAGAGAAATGGAGAAAGTGTCTCATCAAAAAAGCCAGTAGAGCTTCAAAAAGGTGGACTTGTTGCAATTGAAATTCTATAAGATATGACTTGGAAAATGTCCAGTAGGTTTCTCGATTAGATCTTTGCCAGAGTGTTGTACGCCATCATAGTGACCAGGGCAGAAGCCATACGGTTAAGGAGTAAATGGGCAGTTATAAAATGGAACCAGGGAGGGTAAATCATTCAACATTTGATAAAAAGTAGAGAAGACAGAGGCAGCATCATACAGAGTTGGAGTGGTGACATGGCATTCTGTGACCCTTTTCTTTCTCAATGTTTTGATGGTAATTGTGTGAATCTGAAGCCTCTTAAAAAGATACCTGACAAAATGAACATCTGAACCTTTATGCCATTAACTGAAAGCCTTTTTTGTTACCATATTGTTACTGACAATACACTTTTGGGTTTTTGTTGTTAATTTTGTCATACCTATTATTTAAAAATACAAATTGCCTTTGGTTTTGATGAGTTGACATTTTTTCTCTCCCCTTAGCTGTTTTCCTCTGTCACTTTTGAAACTGTTGAAGAAAGTAAGGTAAGACCATTAATTCAGCCAACAGATTCTAACTTGAGAGCAAAAGCATAAACACCTAGCACTTAGTCTAGATTTTTGTATAAGTGGAAGCTGGGATTAGTGAAAGCAATAGATGGTCAAAAATGGTAAGTACTCTTCATATAACTCTTGACTTAAAGTATCTGCTGCTTTGCTTTCAGTACAGAAAGCTTAGTAGTAGAAGTCGCTGCTCATTCCTGTTTTTTTATTTTTTTTTTTCCTGCTTTGCTAGAGAATTGTAATCTTAAGGGCCACTTAAACCCCATTTTTTGTTTGTTTATTATTTGATTTTATTTATTATTTTTTTTAATTTTTACAGTGTTCTCCCTCCCCCTCCCCTCGCATCCCTGGTAACCAACAAAAAAGTTTCCTTCCATATATAAACCTTTCCTTGACTTTTTATAATATTGAACTAACACAGTATTTGTCCTTCTGTGGTTGACATATTTCACTCAACATAATGTCCTCCAAGCTCATCCACATTATGCAGTGTTTTGCAGATTCTACATTATTCTTTAGTGTTGCATTGTATTCCATTGTGTGTATGTACCATAGTTTGGTTAAACCACATTTCTTGAGATTTAATTTCTGTATAAGAATATAGTACTTTGCCCTAGTGGTAACTATAGGCCAACTAATAAACAAGTGGGCTTTTGGTGACTATAAATGTCATTCCATTAAGCACTTATATTTGTGGAAATGTAATAAGAATTTGCCTCTGAAGGAAATACTTACATGGTTCTATGCAGCATCTATAAAATCTATTAAAAGTAACTAAGTTTGTTGGCTTCACCTTACCAGCCACCAAGAACCCGGGCAGTGAGGAATGTGAGGAGGCATGCTTGCTCCTCCATCATCAAGATGTGTCGTGACTACCCCCAGCTCGTGCTGGTAAGCTCTTGGGCCCTGGCTGAGAAGACACTGTTGGTTTGGTTTTATTTCTGTTTAAATCTGGCCCTAATTACACCTTACAAAATGGAAAATCTGGGAACTATACCTTTGCTTAGAATAAACATCTTTGAGTTGGTGGTGTTTTCTTCATTCTACTTTGTAGTACAGTTAAAAATGCAAGTATATTTCTTCCCTCAAAATGAATAGTTCTCCAAGTGTGGATGACCATGTTTTTCCATATAAATGTATACTTCCTTACTGTACTGTATAACATTCTTTAACCCCAACCTGGTTTTAGGATTTCTGTAAGAAAATTTGCATTACTACAGATCATAAATTAACTAGAAATCCCCTCACTGAATACACAGAAGTTACTTTGTTTCTCTACATCTATATAAAACAAACAGATTTTTGCCCATGAAGGTACCTAGGAAAATTAATATAAAATAATAGTTTCCATAGTTACAGTATGGGGAAATGTAGTTACTCAGGTACTCAGGACAAGACATCACCCTCTACCAAAATTACCTTGCTTATTCAGGCAAAAGAAGAATGTTATAACTACATTACTAAGTGGCACCATCGTAGGCCTAACCTTCCTGGGAATATCTTGGAGTTCATCCCTCTTTGGGTGAGCCAGCCCTCCCTGAGGTTCAGACCATCACCAACTCTGGCTCTTTGTGATCTGCAGCCCAATTTTGATGTGCTGTATAACCATGTGAAGCAACTCCTCTCCAATGAGCTACTCCTGACACAAATGGAGAAATGTGCCCTCATGGAAGCTCTCGTTCTCATTAGCAACCAGTTCAAGAACTATGAGCGGCAGAAGGCATTCTTAGAGGAACTGATGGCACCGGTGGCCAGCATCTGGCTTTCAGAAGACATGCACAGGTAGAGGAGATTCTTTACCCCTGACCCACTTTGTACTCAAGCACCCATTCTGTTTTATAAGCTATACCTGGGGCTGGGAGAGGGGTATAAGGATATTGAGATGTAGTACTACTATCCATGATATCTAAAGTTCTCTGAAAGCTGGTATCTACAATCTCTAAAAATGCCATCTTGCCATACAGAAGTGTGGGAAAGAGAGAATGAGTACTCGTGGATAATACGGTTAAGGAGAAATCTGCTATGGTGTCAGCACATTAGAGAAAGTGAAAACACCCCCTGAGGCCCTTAGATACCCTTTAGACCTGGAACCAAGCCCACCCCCGGGCATCACCTTGCAACCAAACAACAGACCTATAAAGGAAACACTAACACTTGTAAGGAGCATGCTTCTCAGAACCGTCAACCATGCAAAATTAAAAGGGCACCATTTGCCCAAAAACAAAGCTCAACTGACTTGGGGGAGGTTAGGAAATAGGTAAGAAACATGAATGGAAATGTAGTGGGAAGAGTGCTGCACCCTTGAAGGAATTGCAGCTTATCTTATGAAACCAATTTGTTTAAATTTGTATAAATTGTTGAATGGAATACTAATTTGTTTTGTAAACTGTGACCCAAACCACAATTTGGGGAGGGGGTACAATAATTGTGTTGGAAACTGCTAACTAGTCAAAAGCGAGCTTGCTCTATTTCCTCAGCATAAAGTCATGCCACATTTCCCAGTCTCCTTTGCTGTTAAGTATGGTCATGTTACTGAGCTCTGGTCAGTGAAATATAATTGGAAATTATATAACTACCTTCAGGCCTGGCTCATAAACGTGTCCTGCCTATGTTCCTCTTTGTTCTAGTTGCCTTTGGGCCGGTGGGGACTGAGATGACACATCATCTTGGGAGGCCACATGTTGATGGCAGAGCTATCATCATCAGCCTGGATCTGTGGATAATGACATAAAGCAGAATTGTCACTGGCTTAGAATCCACACTCTTGATTCTTACATAACTAAGAAATAAACTTTTATTGTGTTGAGCTAAAAAAAAAAAGAGAGAGAACAAAAAGTAGGTGCCACACAGAGACTCATCTGTGTCCATATAAGAGAGATACATTCTGGTTTATAAGCTTCATTCTTATGAAGTGTTGCTGATAACATTTGGAAATGGAGAGGGAAGTTTTAAGCTTTCAGCACTATGACAACTGTTCTTGAGGCTCTTGTGGAAGAAATTTAACTGTTCTTGTTAGCTCTTGTGGAAGAAATTGTCCTTGCTTAAAATTCTGGTATAACTTGTTTTTCCCCCTCCACCCCTCAGAGTGCTGTCAGATGTTGATGCTTTTATTGCCTTTGTGGGTGCAGATCGGAAGAGCAGTGACCCAGACCTGGAGGATCCTTGTGGCCTGAACCGTGCACGAGTGAGTGAGCCTCTCTTGGGAATGGGAGGTTACATTGGCCATAGTAGGAGTAGGATATTGTTTGTCTAATTTCTCATTGATTTGTTTTTATTGGTGAAAAGCCTGCATATCCACTTTCCTAATAATCTTACTATTTTTCTTTTTAATCTTGAATTATTGAGTGAGATCTTACAGCACAGCAAATGATCTTTTCTGTGAAGTCATTATCTTGGCTCTGTCCTTGTTGTTACTAGGTGCTATTCAGTCATTTTCTGACTTGTAGCAACCCCATGTGACAGTAGAACTGCCCTCGAGGGTTTTCTTGGCTGTAATTTCTATAGAAGCAGATCACCTGGTCTTTCTCTTGTAGAGCAGCTGAGTGGATTCAAACTTGCAACCTATTGGTTAGCAGCTGAGGACTTAACTATTTGTGCCAACAGGGTTCCTTATTTTGGCAGTGGGTCCAAGCTTGATCAGCAGGGAGAGTCCTCTCTGCCATCACTCTTTGGCATTTCAAGTCCTATGTGCTGGCCTAATTTGTAAACCTGAGATTTTTCAATGTTCTGGTATTCAAATACGCATTGTTCTGGCTCCATTATGACAAAAGTTACATTAATTTACCTGTAAGTAGTAGGATGATTGAGAGGAACATGAGGGGTTGTTAGGGTAAAGAGCTATTAAGGCTCAAGCTGCAAGGTGCTGGGTCCAAACCTCCTTCCAGTCAGGGTCCTGTAGAAGAATCACTGCAGCCTCTGAAGAACATCTTCATGAAACCTACCACCAGTCCTGAAGATGGCAGTGAGAGGACCCCTCTTGGACTTGACTAGGGATCCCATAGAGGGTAGTGTCAGAGGGTTCCTTCCTTCTCTCTAACCTCTTTATCACTTTTGTCAACAGCCTTGAATATATCTAATAGCAGTTTTGCCTTGTACTTCTTTTGTGTTTACCTTCATGTTTTGTTTTGTTTTTTATAGATGCGTTTTTGTGTGTATAGCATTCTGGGCGTTATAAAGCGAACTTGCTGGCCCACTGACCTAGAAGAGGCCAAAGCTGGGGGATTTGTAGTGGGTTATACACCCAGTGGAAATCCAATCTTCCGTAACCCTTGCACAGAGCAAATTCTGAAACTTCTTGACAATTTGCTTGCTCTTATAAGGTGAGTCAGAATAATGGTGGTTTTTTTTTTTTTTTTTCTGCTTGTTTTTTTTGTATTTTTACCTTAATCTCTAAAGCATAATCTGTGTGTATCTAATTTTCAGGTCATAATGGTAGTGATGAAGGATTAGATCTTATTTCTTGTTAAACGTGATCTCTTCTTTTTAAAACTACATCAGGTTTTACTTGTACCAATTTTACATTTCATGGGAACTCATGGTGATTAATTCCAGATGACTTTTCTCCTATTGAGCTGTCCCCACTTTCTTCTTCTAGTTTCTTACACTTCATCCCTTCTTTCTATTTCCTTTTTTCTATTGTGATTTGGGTGAAAGTTTACAGATCAAATTCACTTTCCATCGAGCTGCTCACATACACTTTGTCTCATGACATTGACTACAGTTTACCACAGTGCAACAGCTCCCCTCTCACTTCCTCCCCATAGTTAACCTCTTCCCTGTCTTCTTTCCTCCCATGCACTCCTACCCACTGAGTTGTCTCCCTGTGTATACACAGCCTTTCTTTTCTCTCATGATTGTCCTGACAAAGGAGTGTATCTACCTAATGTGAACATTCAACTCATGCCTGTCTTTTGTTTGGCTGGAAGCCATAGGAGTGGGTTCAATTCCAGACCTGAAGGGCAGCTAGGGGCCAGAGTCTCAGGGGTTCCATCAGGCTCTCTCAGACCAGCAAATCTGGTCTCTTTTTTTTTTTTTTTTTTTTAATGATTTTGAGTTTTGTTCCACGTTGTTCTCCCACTCTATCCAGGATCTCCTACATAGATCCCCCTCCAAGTGGTTGACAGTGGTAGCTGGGCCATCTCTTCCTTCTGGTCTCATAGTCATATAGGCTGAGGATCACATGATGTACCAGTCACTTGGACTAATTGTTTCCATGTATCTTTGGTTTTCTTCATTCTTCTTTGCTCTGGATGAGGAGAGACCCATTGTTGCATCTAGATGGCCACTTGCAAGCTTTTAAGATCTCAGTCACTACTCCCCTAATAGGATGTGTGTTGGAGACCAGTGTGGAACAATGTTTTGTGTAGTATGTTATGCCAGTTGAGCTTGATGTCCCCTGCAACTACGGTCCTGAGCCAACAGGTCCAACTACTCACTCCCTCTGGGCAGCTGGCTATGGCCAAGAAGTGACTACAACCTCGTCCCTTGTCAGCTCTACTATATACCTAGGAATTCTTACAGAACATAGCAATACACTTGTACAGATGTTGTCTGCTGACCCTATACATGGTCTTGAGCACACTCCCCCCCTGCATGTTCTTCTTGTTGTTGTGTGCTGTCAAGTCGGACCTGACTCATAGCGACCCCTCCTTGGGTTTCCGAGGCAGTATCTCTACAGAAGTAGATTGCCCCATCTTCCTTCTGAGGAGTGGCTAATGGGTGTGAACTGCCAGCCTTCTGATTAGCAGTCAAGTGCCTTAGGCACTATGCTACCAGAGAGCTCCCCTCCTGTGTAGACATACGTAATAGTTCAGCCTGTCCACCCATCTATCTACCCATATACCTGTGTTTGCCTTCACTGACAACGCAGTACTGTATGTGCAAAAGGGTTCATCTTTGTTGTCTGTACCTCCCATGCACCTCTCTATGTCTTCTTCTTCTTCCTCAATGCCACCGTGTTGATCACTCACATTTGGTACATTGCCCTTCTCTTCACATAAATCAATACTTCTCTCTACCTATCTAGGAGCTCTGGTAGCATAGTGCCTAAGGCACTTGACTGCTAACCAGAAGGCTGGCGGTTCAAACCCACCAGCCACTCCT
>NW_006921621.1:14911675-14913645 GCF_000298275.1 Orycteropus afer afer
CCTTTTCTATGTTTTGGAATAGTTTGAGTAGGATTGGTATCAGTTCTTCTCTGAATGTTTGGTAGAATTCTTGGGTGAAACCATCTGGGCCAGGACTTTTTTGTTGTTGGTAATTTTTTTATGACCTGTTCAATTTCTTTTTTTGTTATGGATCTATTCAACTTTTCCCCATCAATCTGTGTTAGTTTAGGTAAGTGGTATGTTTCTAGAAATATGTCCATTTCTTCCAGGTTTTAAAATTTGTTGGAATACAGTTCTTCATAGTATCCTGATATTATCCTTTTTACTTCAGTTGGTTCTGTTGTGATGTTGCCCATTTCATTTCTTATTCATGTTATTAGTATTCTCTCCCTTTTCCTTTGTTAAATTTGCCAGTGGTTTGTCAATTTTATTAATCTTTTCAAAAAACCAACTTCTACTCTTGTTTATTTTTTCTGTTGCTTTCTTTTTTCTGTTTCATAGATTTCTGCTCAAATCTTTATTATTTCCTTTCTTCTGGTGATTGTAGGCTTGCTGTTCTTTTTCTAATTGTTGGAGATGTTGGTTTAAAGTGTTGATTTTAGCTCTTTCTTCTTTTTAGATGTGTGCATTTATTGCTATAAACTGGCTTCTGATCACTGCTTTTGCTGTGTCCCAAAGATTTTGGTATGTTATATTTTCATTCTCATTTGATTCAAGGAATTTTTTTATTTCATTTTTTATTTCTTCTTTTACTCAGTCTTTCTTAAGGAGGGTGGTGTTCACTTTCCATGTGTTTGCTCTTTTTCCATTGATCTTCTTATGTTGATTCCTAATTTTATAGCATTGTGATCACTGTTTTTAAATTTATTAAGGCTTGCTTTATGGCCTGACATATGGTCTATCGTGGAGAATGTTCCATGTGCACTAGAAAAGAATGTATATTGTGCTGTTGTTGGGTGAAGTGCTCTGTAGATGTCTGTAAGGTCAAGTTGGTGGAATGTATTGTTTAGCTCTTCTGAATTTGTTGAGTTTCTTTCCAGTTGTCCTATCTTTCATTGAAAGTGGTGTATTAAAGTCTCCCACTATGACTGTGGAGTTGTCTATTTGCTTTTTCACTCTTTTAAAGTCTGATTTATGTATTTTGGGGCTCTTTCATTGGGTCCATAGATATTTATTATAGTTATATCTTCTTGTTCGTTAAGCCTTTAATCATTATATAATGTTCTTCCTTGTCTCTTATGGTGGTTTTTGTCTTAAAGTCAATTTCATCAGAAATTAATGTTGCCACTCCTCTTTTTTGGTTGCCATATGCTTGATACATCGTTTTCCAACCTTTGATTTTTAGTCTTATTTTTGTCTTTGTCTCTAAGGTGTGTGTCTCTTGTAGACAGCATATTAATGGGTGCAAAAACGGCAAGGAGGCCACATGTTCTGACCTCCTCTGATCCCACAAGAGGAAGACAGGATTACCAGAAGTAACCCAAGGCCTATTACTGCAAGGCCAGACATGCTACCTCCCTCCAGCCCTTTCACCAACTGTTCCTTCCAAAGCACCCAGCACCTCTCTCCTGGGTTCGATAATTTGCTGCAGTGGCCACACAGAGCTCACAGATTATGGGGTTTATTAGGGAAGCACCACAGGCTACAATTCAAGGTCAGGAAAAATGCTCCATCTCTCTCCCAGCCCACCGTCCCTCGGCCAACAGTCTCTCTCAGTCTCTTTCCCAGCAGTACTGGTCCCTCGGTGTCTCACTCAGTAATGCGTGTCTCTTGCGTCTCTTTCCCAGCAACGCGTGTCTCAGGAGCCTGTGTCTCTTTCAGCAGCACGTCTTCCTCCACCAGCAGTCAGAGTTCTGCCTCTAGAAGGCCTCCTTTTGAGCCCGGCAGGGTGGTCATATTAGCCAATTATAGCATCAGAACTCTAAGCACCTGAGAGAGAGTGGGCACCTCCCAGAACATTGTTTTGTGCCACTCCCAACAGAAATACTCCAGGTGGACAACTTCAGCAA
>NW_006921621.1:14913880-14925846 GCF_000298275.1 Orycteropus afer afer
TAATTTTCTGTGGTGAGCTCATTACGTTTATGTTATCATTTCCTTTGTTGCTGTTGTTTTAGTATTTGCTAAATATTTGTGCTTGTCCTCTTTTTCATTGTGATGTGAAGATTTATCATTTTTCTTTGAGGTTACCCTGTGATTATTATAATTTTCTCCCCAAGTTTAGAACAGTCCATTCTATCTTGCAGCTCTCTTGACTTCCTCACCTTTTGAAGTTCTGTAACTACACTATTTTTCCCCTCTTTTTGGTTTATGGATGTCCTCATTTGCCAATTGATTTCTCTGGTTTCCTGTGTACAATCTTGTAAGCTTATTTTATTTTGGATGCATCCAAAGATGTATTGGTTTCTGGGTTATGTCATCTTGTGTATTAATGGTCAGTTGTTGTTTGGTATTATTGGTTGTCTATTCAAAGGACTCCCCTTAGTATCTCTTGTGAAGTTGGTCTGCTATTAACAAATTCCCTTAGTTTCTGCTTATCTGGAAATCTCCTAATTTCACCATCATATTTGAGGGACAGTTTTGCCAAGTTTTATAATTCTTGTTGGAAATTTTTATCTTTCAGGGTTTTATATATTCCATCCCATTGCCTTATCTCTTGCATGGTTTCTGCTGAGATATCAGAGCTTATTCTTATTGGTTGTCCTTTGTAAATAACTTTTTGTTTTTCCCATGCTGCTTTCAGAATTCTTTGTTTTTGATTTTGATGAGTTTGATGACGATATGTCTTGGTGATTTTCTTTTGAGGTTTATCTTGTTTGGGGTTCGTTGGACTTCCTGAATGGATATATTCTCATTTTTCATCATATCAGGGAAGTTCTCTTCCAACAAATCTTGGACAATTTTCTCATTGGTTTTCTTTTTCTCTTCTTGTTCTGGAATTCCAATTCCCAACCAAACCCAAACATAGTCGTTGAGTCATGTCCAACTCAACCCCTCCTTGGGTTTCTGAGGCGGTATCACTACAGAAGTAGATTGCCCAACCTTCCGAGGAGTGGCTGGTGCATTTGAACCTCCAGCTTTCTGGTTAGCAGTCAAATGCCTTAGGCACATGCCACCAGAGCTCCGTTTTGATCGTGTCCCACATGAACTTTAGGCTTTCTTCATTTTGTTTTAGTCTTTTTTCTGAGTGATCCCTTTCCAAAGAAATACTCAGGTAGTTGTCTTCAGTCTCATTAATTCTGTCTTCCATTGAGTCATTTCTACTCCTTTGCCCTTTCAATGTGTTATCTATTTCTGAAAATTTAGTTTTAATCTTCTGGATTTCTATCTCTAGATTTTGTATCATTTATAAATTTTCATTTATTTTGTCATTTTCTTCTTTTTTGTTTTATTTTATTTTTATTTAAAGGGTTTGTTTTACATTCAGTGTTACGTGTACATTTAGTTTCACTCACCATTTATCACGCCCAGCCCTAACCCAGTCTCCTCCCCTCCCTGCCCAGTAATCCTCCTGCTGTGCCCCTCATAGTTATGGGGACGCCAGTATGTCCTGCTTTTCCTCCATGTGAATATTGCCACTCTGGTGCCTCGTGGTCTGTTGCTCTAAGGGATGTATTTCCATAGCGTATGTGGGTGTGTCACCGTGGGTGAGTTAAATGGTCTGCATGTACATCTTGTTAACTATTGGGCTGAGACCCAGCCCCTGGGAGTGAGTTTTATTCCAGGCCCAGAATGTATCGCAGGGCCATAGTATCAGACTCCATCTGACCAGTAATTCTGGTCATTATTGAGTTTTTGGATTTTGTTCCCTTTTTTCCTCCCACGCTATCCAGGATCTCCAGATTTGATCCTCTCCTGAGTGGTTGGCGTTGGTAGCTAGGCACCATCTAATTGTTCTGGTCTCAAGGGTAGTTTGTCATTTTGTTCTTGTGTTTTCTTCCAAAATTGTTCTAGGGTTTTGTCCATGTTTTCCTTAATTTTGTCCATGTTTTCCTTGATCTGTCTCTCAATCCTTTGAAGATACCTAAATATAATTCTTTTGAATTCCTTATCAGGGAGTGCCAATGCTGCTGCTTCTTCAGGGATATGTTCTGGGTCTGTATCCTGCTCCCTTGTAACTAACACTATCTTTCTTCTTTGTGTGTACCGTGATGGTCTTTGTCTCTGAGACATTGTGACATTGTTGTATTCAGATCTCTGTTCACTGTTTGTGAAGAACAGTTAAGGATGAATCAGGCTCTTCTTGGTGGTTGTTTATCAGCACTGTTGCTGTCTTCCACTCAGTTAGACAAAAACAATAATCAAATAAACATCAAAAAAGTAAAAGCAAGTGGACAAAAAGCACACCTTGTAAACACACAAGAACAATAACCAAAAAGAGAAAGAAAAAAAAACCCGCAATATCTGGTGGAGAGAAGGCAATATGAGAAAAAAGAATAATGAAGAAAAAATGTGAAAAATGCGAAAAGAAAAACAAGGAATGGGGTTAACCACGAGAAATAAAAAAGTGGGAACCAAGAACAGGGAGGAGAGAAAAAGCTGAAAACTAGAACCCAAGAAGGGAAGAACAAAGAGTAATAATAAAAAGGGCAAAAATAATAATAATAGTAATTTTAAAACAGACAAAAACAAACAAACTTAAAAAAAAGGGGTGGGAATGGAATTTGGGCAGGGCAGAGCACCCAGGCTCTGTCCAAGCACACAGACTGGAATGGAATCCTTGACAGCTCAGAAGATGAGTAGGAATGAGGGATAGCTGCAGTTCCGTTCACCAAGAGGGTGTGGGGTATAAGAGTAACGAAGGGAAAATATCACGCCTTTCCAGTCTGTGGCATCCAGAACGCCCTTGTGGTCCCCGGCAAGTGGAGTCCCTGGAATGTGGGAGAACATTGTCACTTTAAATATCCAAAATGGTTGAACCACTTGTAAACATCTAAAATGGATGTGTCCTCCAGACAGGCAAAAGTCTACAGCTCAGCCCACCTTCCTCTTTGCTGCTTCCTCTTTTATTCACCAGCCACCAGTGCAGTCCTCCATGCAGCCCCTGGCTAGCAGTGCCGATTTTTAGGTTAATTCTTACGGCCTAACACCACTCGGCAATCCAAGCTATCTATGCTGTCAGGATCGCTCAGAGATCACAGCTCCATGTATTTCCTTTTTTGGTGTTTTCATGCAAGTTCTACTACTGGAGTTTAGTACACTTCTGTATCCTTCTCTTCAAAGCCCACGACTCCAGGATCATCTTCTGTATCTGTGTTAATTGGTTCCCCTTTTCTTTGTTGAAGAGGGTCTGTGCAGTCTGTCTCCCTATTCCGTCATCTTACTGGACCCTCCTTTCCTATTGTTTTATTTGCGTAAATTTTTTCCACTAAAGGGATCCTTAATTTGGAACAGGACAATTGCTGTGTGTAGTGTTGCTTCTCTGGATGGTATTCAGATGAACTGATCTGAATTCATCAATAGTATCTCTGACCTCGAGTGAACCAACTGTGGTGGTTATGTTTTTGTGTCAACTTGGCTAGGCCTGGTTGAGTGGCTGGGCAGCTGGATGTAGTATTCCCCATGATGAGACTGGTAATCAACTCCATGGTGGAATCTACTATGAGCAGCCTTTGGGTATGTGGTCTGCTTCTTGTACATAAGAAGAAGCTTTGAGAAAGGTCTTTAGTCTCTGGTATGCTTGGACTTTGTATGTAGCCGTGTCGTTGCTCAGCAACCTGCTGTATTCTGCTGACCTTGGGACTTAAAATGGACTTAACTCAATGGCCTGCTGTGTGGTAACATCAGCACTGTGCCTTTTTACTTGTCAACCTTGGGTTTCTCAGCCTCATTAGCCAGCAGCTGTCTGAGTGAAGAAAAGCCTCTAGCTCCAGTGGGCTGGGAACAGGAGGCAGAGCTGGTCCCCAAGGTTGAGGGGCTTTTACTCAGCCCCTGGAGCCTGGCACTTTGAACTTGGACTTAAAGCCTCCAAACTATAAGAATAAACTCCTGTTTGTTAAGGACATCCTATTCTTGGTATATTCTTGTCAGAGCAGCACTAGGGAACCAGAACACCATCCATCCATTGGCTAAACGTACCAAAGGAAAGCGTGATAGTTAATTTTTCATTCTAGTTTCCTGTATCCTTAGCTTCTTAAAGCATAGTCCTCAGACCAGCGATATCAGCAATTGCCTGAGTCCAAAACCCCAAGCCCACTGCCATCAAGTGATTCCGGCTCATAGCAACCTTATAGGACAAAGTAGAACTGCTCATTAGGGTTTCCAAAGCTATAAATCTTTACAGATACAGATTGCCTCATCTTTCTCCCATGGAGTAACTGGTTGGTTCTAACTGCCAACCTTTTGGTTAGCACCTAAATGCCTTAACCACTGCAGAATCTGGGTTCCACGTCATGCATATTTAATCAGAATCTACATTTTTTCTCCCAAGTTTTCTTATTAAAAGTTCAGTCATCTTTTTATATTACAAGAGCTAATATTTTCAGATGGAAGTAGGCCAAGTATAGATTTGTTGGTTACTAGGTGAGTGTTTGACAATTTAGGGATGTTCAATAGAGAGAAAGATAGGTTTAGTATAAAATTCATTTCTTTTTGACCAAAGCAGAATCTGAGTGCTGTTTATATCCCTTAGTATTTTAAGTTATAAGTTAAAGCTCTTGCTCACTGCTGTTCAGCCTCTTAATACCAGGGAAGAAAAACACAATCTCAACTGGGTAAACCACACTACTTGTGTCTCAGGGAAGCTCTTCCCCACCAGTCCCCTTGGCTAGCACTAAAAGAATGAAAGATTTTCAGTTAGTTTTGACCAAATTGGAGGGCTGAAGTATCTGAGAGTTTTCACTGTGATGTGTGTCTTGGAGATAGATAAAAGTTTTGTTCTGATTTCAAAAGGAGATAAGAGGTTTCCATAAAGAAATAATGGTTTGAATGTTAAAAAAAAATAGTAAAATGTTTAATCAAGGAAAGATTTGTTCCCATACTGTTGTTTTTAAAACAAGAAACTTCTGCAGTTTAAAGAAGTATGAAAGTATTGGAGTCATGGCAAAAGGCTCGTCAACCTGGCTTGTCTTTCCAAGATCCTCTCTATTAGTCCTGTAACCAGAATCCATGATGTGAACACAGACCTAGAAACAAGAGTTATGCTTGATTGGGTTAGGAAGCCACAAGACCAACAGTATGATTACCATCTTGATATTTTTCTAAGAGTTCAGTATGTTTTGAAAATTAATCAGAATATATTTTGATTGTTAGTCAAAATGAAAATTACAGGTTGTAGTTACTGAGCAGTTAGACTTGAGTAGTGTGCAGCTGGAGCTATTAGAGTTTTGTTTTTCAGTAAATTATATACGTAGATAAATTTTCACAGTGGGCACATTCGTGTAATCTACACTCAAATTAAAAAACTACCTTATTTAGCCCCTTTTTCTTCTTGTCATTATCTGCCTTGCCCATAAAGAGTATCCACTGTTCTGACCTCTAGCATCTTACATTCATTTTACCTGTTTTTTGGGGTTTTTTTTTTTGAAATTTATATCAATGGAGTATGTAGTCCTGGTGTCTGGATTCTTTTGCTCAAATTTACGTTTGTGAGATTCATTCATGTTATTGCATATAGTTAATGGTTCATTCATTTTCATTGCTTGTATGGTATTCCATTGTATGAATATACTGTAATTTATTTATTCGTTGTTCATGGACTTTTGAGTATTTTCCTATTACAAATAGTGCTGGTGTTAATATTCTTATAAATGTCTCAGTAAATGCATATATACAGTTTTTGTTAGATACTCATTTAGAAGTAGAATTCCTGATTTATAGGGTATGTGTATTTTTAGTTTTCATGTTGTTGTTAGGTGCCAGCGAATCTTCTCCATCTCATAGCGACCCTATTTACAGCAGACTGAAACACTGCCCGGTCCTGTGCCAGCTCCATGATCCTTGATACCTGAGCCCATCATTATAGCTAATGTGTTAGTCCATCTTGTTGAGGGCCTTCCCCTCTTTTGTTTGACCCTCCCCTTTACCAAGCATGATTGATATCCTTCTCTAGGGGATGGTCTCTTCTTAAAACATGACCAAAGTAGGTGAGACAAAGTCTGGCCATTCTTGCTTCCAAGGTGCATTCTGGTGCACTTCTTCCAGGACAGATTTGTTAGTTCTTTTAGTTGTTAGTTCCGTTTTCATAGGTAGAGCCAAACAATGGATGGTACTACCTTACAATTGTATATTGGAGCTGTGAGGTTTTTTTTTTTTTTTTTAGGTAGGAAAAGTTTGTTTTCCTAATAGATGTGGTAAGGTAGCACCTCTTGTGTCAAGTAATCTGATTAATGAAGAAGGTATAGATGTTGATGCTGGAGTTGCCTAGAAAAGACAATGTAATATTTATGTATTAATATGGGAACCTAAACTAAAGCAAACATCAATTCATACCTTCATTGGACAGATATTTATTAAGTACCAAGGGTTTTCTAGGTGATAGCTATATAGCAGTATCCAAAACAAACAACTCCTATCTTCATGGAGCATGATATATGTGGCTCACATTATATTTCTGTTGGATAGCACGATATTCCTAGTGGGTTAGATGAAGGACAGATGTGGGGAGCAAAACTCTTTAGTTCATAAGATTTGTTGTCATCATTATTTGTTTAGAATGATACCAGTTTTTCTGATATCTTGAAGTTTGATAAATTGTTTCCATAAATCCTTCTATATGATTAATTGAAATATTTGTGAATGTACGAATGAATGTGTAAAATTTTGTTTAGCCTCGTGATTATACTCTTAGTTGGTGATGCTAAGAATATCTAAAATTAGTGCAGATCATACAGACCTTAAAGTTTTTATTACCTGGTTGTCCTTTTCTTTAGAGCTAAGCAGTACCCAGCCTCTCTTAATGTGGAAGCACCTAACTTGTGTGTCAGGCAAGCTGATATTTTGGGAACCTGAATACTATTAGAGATTGTAGGTGTTCCAGCTTATAAACATCTAACCTGGAGCAGAGATATTGGAGCTTTATGTGCTTTACATCCTCCTGCCACCTCTTGTGAATAGAGGTGCAGCCACCATGGAGCCATCTCCTTGAGGAAGAAGGGAGGAGACTTTACAGGAATACCAGATCTCAGGGACATTTACTATATTGATACATTAACCTCACTGTTTTTAAAATTTTATCTTGAGGTCACAGTTGCCTTTAAGAATAAAAACAGATGGCTAGTCTGCTTGTTCTCATATTTTGAGCTCTATGGATTTCTTCTTAGGAAGAACTGATTTTATCAAAGATCGTTTTGTAGTATTAGACATCTTCCCAAAGAACCAATGGCAACTTAACTCATAAATTGGAAAAATGGCAAATTGCTGTTTTTGAAAATAAATGGAATATTAGGATATTTCCAATTCTGGCAATACTGAAGATGTCCGGTAAAATAAGATATTCTTTCAAAGGTATAACTGAAATTTTGGTACGAAAAAGAAAGTCTCTGGATGCTAGTAGCAAAATAGGAAACTGAAAGCCAGGGTAGTAAGTGCACAAGATGATGCTATGGCTCCCTGCAAAGTGTAATAAATCTTAGAAACCTAATTATATGGAGATCAGAGAGGTCCTGGGCCACCATTAACATCTGTGAAAGGCTATATATACCTCAGTGAAATGGTGGAATAGAAAAGGTATCTCTTCTGGAGTTCTGCTTTGCAAAAAAGTCTGAGAATCAGATGGGCTCCATCATGAAAGTTGGGGGTTAGAACTTTCCCAACCCATATGGTTTGGGAAATTACCTGAATTAACATAAAAATTGGTTCTGTTGTTTTTTTTCGGCCTCTTGGTAGAATAAATCTTCTAAAAATGACCTCATGAGCCAGAATTGGAAAAGATACATAAACTTGGTAAGAGCTAGCAGACATAGCAAACAGTAGAACCTTGACATGTGGAATGGTAGCCTGTAAGAAAATATAAAAGGAACTCCAAAGATAACATTAAGAGAAAATATTAAGAATAACCAGAGATAAGAGAGATCAACTACAATGTAACAGTCATTAGACTGGTATTGGAGTTCTCTACAGCAGCATCAGAAGCCAAAGGAATAATATTTTCAAAACGTTGAAGGAAAATAGCTATCAATGTAGGATTCCATACCTACCTAAATTATTATTCAAGAGTTAGGGAAGAGTGAAAAAGAATTTCAGGCAAACCTGATTGCAGGAATTTACAATTCACAGACACTTGCTGATAAAACTACTGAAAGATGTACTTTAGCAAAAAGGAAATTGAACATTTCAAAAGTAGTAGGTTATAACAAACATTGAATAGCAACAATAAAAGGGGTAAATATGTGAATTTGTTTAATGTGGACAGTATAAAATATTAGCAATGACTAGTTTAGGACATAAAACAACCAGGAACTAAAGAACTTTTCAGGTCAGAAGAGGCTAATCAAGAGTTGAAAGCATTGTGAAGTTACAGTTCAAGTGGAAGATACAGATTACGTTAACATTAGATAGAGTAAACTTTGACTAAGCAAGCATAACTTGCATAGAATCCTCTACAAAGCAGTTAGAAGAATTACATTCTTCAAGCTCACAGGAATCATTTACAAAAAAGTACATACTAGGGTACAAACACCAGGCTTGATAGCATGTACACCTCATTTGCTGGCAGAAATAAGTGTTAACGAAAAGGTTTTCTTTTTCTTTTACAGAGTAAACACGTAAGTAACTCAGTGGGTCAAGGAAAAAGTCTGAATGAAATTAGAAACTTTAGAATTGAAGAACAGTGAGAGCATTTGTGAGACAGCAATACTCAGAAGGAAATGTACAGCCCTATGTATGTTAGAAAAGAAAACTGGAAATTAATGAATTTAAGCAGATAATTTAGTCAGTTAATAAATCCCCAAAAGAAAGTGCGTAAACATCAAGGTGTTTTCACTGTTTTGACTACAAACACTTTGTTCTTTGTTGTATGTAGTACTTATTCCACTATTTCAGTGAATATGAAATAAATAAAAGAGAATAGATGGATCAATAAAACTAAAGGTAGAGGTCACAGAAAATGGTGGAATACGATGCTCTAATTAGGGTCCTTCCACTGAAGCACTCACTAATCTAGCAGCCCTTGGGCTCTGTGCAAACACAAGGTGAGGCAAAGACAGAGTTGTAGGCAGCCTGGCTGAGCACTGAAGGAGTGCCCCAACTCAAAGTCAACTTATGCAGACCTAGAGAGTTTGTTTTCATTTTTGTGCCAGGCATTTAATGAAATCTCTGTCAGGTCACTCACTGACTGACTGCTGAGATAGTGGAATAGATTTCAGTACTGCACACAACAAAGAGTAAAGTCTTGTGGTCAAAACAATAAAAACATTTAGAAAATTCCCTACATAAGTGGATGGCTGCAGCCCTCAACAAGCAACTAATTTCTAAAGTTACCACATTATAATGTTCAAAGCATTCCGTTTTTCACACACAAAAAAAAAATTCTAAGAAAAAAAGTAAGGCCCATTCACTGATGGGGGATTGGGGCGGTGACAAGAAACTTTCCCTGCGACAGCCCAGACATTAGATTTACTAGACAAGAATCTTTAAATCACCTATCTTAAAATGCTCAAAGAGGAAAGCATAACCATGGATAAAGAACTAAATAAAACTAGGGACCTATATGTGAATAAATTGGGAATATCACTTGTAGTTGTTGTTGTTATGTGCCATTGAATCAGACCCGACTCATAACAACCCCTCCTTGGGTTTCCGAGGCGGTATCACTACGGAAGTAGATTGCCCAACCTTCCTTCCAAGGAGTGGCTGGTGAGTTTGAACCGCCAGCCTTCTGGTTAGCAGTCAAGTGCCTTAGGCACTATGCTATCAGAGCTCCTGGGAATATCAGTAAGAGATAGAAATTATAAAAAGGAGCCAAATAGAAATTTTGGAGCTGAAAAATACAGTAGCTGAAATAAAAAAATGTATTAGATGATTTCAGCAGCATATTTAAGGCAGTTAAAATGATCAGTGAGTATAAAGGTAGAACAACTGAAATTTTCCTGTTAGGGGATCAGAAGATATTTTTTTTCAATGAACAGAACCTCAGAGGTCTGTGGGATACCATCAAATCTACCAGCATACAGATGGGAGTCCTAAAGAGTGAAGATAGAAAAGGGGCAGAAAGAATATTTGAAGAAGTAGTGGCCAAAAACTTCACAGGTTAGTAGTAAAGATATTAATCTACATATTCAGGAATCTCAGTAAATGACAACTAGGAAAAACTCCACACTGACACATTGTGATCAAGCCATTGAGAGATGAGACTAAGAAAAAAATCTTGAAGGCAGCAAGAGAGAAGCAACTCAAGTACAAAGATTTGCAACAAGATTACCCAGCAGCTCTGTAGGACAAAAGACCCTGGGAATCTACTTCTATAAAGATTACAACCTAGTAAACTCTATAGGGCAGTTCTGTTCTGTCACATTGGGTCACAGAATCTACTCTCAAAACCCCTAACAACAAAAATAGCTGATTTATCATGAGAAACCATTGGGTCCAAATCTATTAATCCTCAGGAGGGAGATGGGGGAATAAACTAGAATTAATCTATTAAGTGGTGTTCTGAAAAGCAGTTTAAATGAGCAGACTAACAACTGTACATGGGTAGATTTCAGAAACAGTATTGCATTTAAAAAGGAAAAAAAACATGGCACAAAAGAATCTGCTTGCTCAGTGTGCATCTTAAATATTTAATCTTGTTTGTTACACTCTTTAGTTTGAAGTATTTTATAATTACATTTAAAAAGAAAAAAAGGTAGTTATGGTCTCTGATGACTGCAGATTGTTCAGTGGTGCCCTTGCTGTGGGCAGGAGGGGCTCACCTTAGACAGCAGGTTAATCAGATATACAATCATTGTTCCTTAGTCATACAAAGCCAGTAGCTGCTCAGGTAAGTCATTTTGTGGGGAACAGAGGTGTGTTTTAGGAATTAAGAGTATTCCTTCACACAGCTTAAACAACTATCAGAGCACTGCAGGCTCTATGCTTTTGGAATGGAGGAGAAATATCTGAAAAATGGGACATATTACTGCCCTCACTTTGTCCTGCCTCTTAATCCACAATACCTCTGACATGTCATCTTTATGTACATGGTAGGCAGAAAATTAGGGATGTTAAAGCATTTTCTCAGCTGTCAGATACTTTGCTTTCTAGCTTTGGACTCTGATCCTCTCCTGCTGTCTCAGGATTTGGGTTTCATGTGTTGATGACTTTAGGCGTGATAAACTGTACTCATTTGCTTCAGTTCTATCCCCTGTTAGAAGTGTTAATGTGTTGGCAGGGAGATCTGTCTGTATGTCAGCATGGTACTAGAGTTTGATTCACTGAGTTATAAGAGGAAAACCCATCCTTTCCTTTCTCAACAGACTGCAAAAAATTTACATAGCATCCTTGTTATCTTTCAGAACCCACAATACTTTATATGCACCAGAAATGCTAGCCAAAATGGCGGAACCTTTCACTAAGGCTCTGGATATGTTTGAAGCAGAAAAATCTGCTATATTAGGTAAGAAATCCAGCTGTTCTTTTCCTAAAATCACCTTCTCTCTCATGGGCTTCAGTGTAGCTGGTGTCTCTTTCTCCTAATACGGCGCTACATTTACCGCTTGTTTGTTCAGATATGGGGTTTTTATGGACCCTGCAGAAACGAGTGCATTTACTTCATTGCCTGAGCATACAGAGAAGGTCTTCAGAGGCAGACCCACCCCTGCCCTACTCCCCAGTTTAACTGGGAGTTAAACTCCTTCAGTTTACCCATTAGGTGGTGGTGGGTGTAATAACTATTAGACTAAATAAACTATGGCTTTTTTACTTGACAGACATTAGTCGTCTTTCCTGCCTTTCATGTGTTAAAAATAACATTAAAACAATTAAGCTTAAAGACCTTTAATCAGTAAAATATATGTTGTTGTTATGTGCCGTCGAGTCGGACCCGACTCATAGCGACCCCTCCTTGGGTTTCCGAGGCAGTATCACTGCGGAAGTAGATTGCCCCA
>NW_006921621.1:14925946-14950313 GCF_000298275.1 Orycteropus afer afer
CTTCCTTCCAAGGAGTGGCTGGTGGGTTTGAACCGCCAGCCTTCTGGTTAGCAGTCAAGTGCCTTAGCCACTATGCTACCAGAGCTCCCTGGTCAAATATATAGTCAAAAAATTATTTTATCAGTATTGTTCTTTTTTATTTTTATTGTGATTTGGGTGACAGTTTATAGAGCAAATTGATTTTCCATACAGCAGTTCATACATATTTTGTTTCATGACATTGACTGCAATTCCCCACAGTGTAACAGCTCTCTTCCTGCTTCCTCTGGTTTCTCTTTCCCTGTATCCTTTTTTCCTGGGCATTCCTGCCCCCTGAGCTATCTCCCTATGCAAATACTGCCTTTCTCTTCTCCCATGATTGATCTTTCTAAGGATGGTATCTACTTGATGTAAATGTTCACCCTGTATGCCTCTCTGTTGTTTGGCTAGAAGTCACAGGAGTGAGTTCAGTTCTAGACCTGAAGGGGTAGTTAGGGGCCATCGTCTTGGGAGGCTCACCAGGCTCTATCAGACCAGTAAACTTGTAATTTTTTTTATGATTTTGTTCCATATTATTCTCTCACTCTATCCAGGATCTCTTTTCTTATTTTTTATTGTTGAGATTTTACACAACAGAGCATAAGCCAGTTCAACAGTTTCTACTTACACAATTCAGTGACATTGATTATATTCTTCAAGTTGTACAACTGTTCTCACCCTCCTTTTCTGCATTGTCCTCTCCCTAAGTTTCCTATCTGTCGAGTAGCTTTGTCAGTTTCATACCATAT
The DNA here is from genome assembly GCF_000298275.1 of Orycteropus afer afer. Lineage (NCBI taxonomy): Eukaryota > Metazoa > Chordata > Mammalia > Tubulidentata > Orycteropodidae > Orycteropus > Orycteropus afer. The sequence goes on from NW_006921621.1 coordinate 14,926,714, forward strand.
AGCTAGTTCTTAGACGAGCATAATGCTTGAAGCAGACTTTAGGATATTTTAAAAAACAAAACAGAACAGGATTTTGGTAGTTTTCTTTTCATTGTTAAAAAGTTAACTTCATACTTCAATTACCTGTTAAGTTTGTATATGCCCAAGTTGGCTATTCTTGAAGTTGTTGTTGGGTGTCATTGGGTCAATTCCAACCCATATGGACCCATGTGACAGAATATAACTGCCTACAGGGGATTTTTAGTTTAAGGTTGAAAGATAATCTTGAGGCAGTAGTTTCAGGCATTCATTGTAACCTCAGTGGTTCCAGAAAGTTTTGATTCCATAAGATTTTAAAATCTTTTCTGCATTTTACCCCTTTTGATCAGGATTCTTCTGTAGAATCTTTGATCAAAACATTAAGTAATGGTAGCTGGGAACCATCCAGTTATAATAAAAAAATTTAAAGGAATAGATTCTAAGTCATGTTTCCCAGTTGTTGCCAGAAGATGACCTCCCAGTTGAGACTTGAAGAAGGAGTAGAACCTAACCAGGTTGAGGGGTACAAAAGGAGATGCTGGCATTCTGGGCAGACAGAATGGTAGGAAAAGATCCTGAAGCAGGCAGGAAAGGACTTGCTATATCCTGGGTTTAGAATGGGGTGGGTAGCCTGTGTGTCTGGAACACAGAGAGGAAGGCGGGGTGGGGTATGGTTAGAAGTTAGAGCTAGAGACCTCTAAGGCTGTCTAAACATTGTGTCCATCTCTAAGCTTTAGGTTGGCTCACCATCACAGCCTTCACAGTCTCTGTGCTCACAGCCATAACCTCTGACTGGGCCCAGCTGTGGTCAGACATTTCAGCATTCCTCAGCTGTGATGTTAACCAAAGAAAGGGTATTATTAGTTTGTTTTTCCAAAGCTCATATCTGTCTGTCTGGGCTTAGATGGTCTTGGGCCTTTTCCTCTGGCTCAACTACACATAAGGTCCATGTTGCAAAAACCAGTGAAAATAGAAATTCCAAAAAGCATCTTGACATTGATATAAAAAGTAGATATGTATCTTCAATGTCCTACTCTCTCCCTCTTCCAATTCTATTACTCAAAATTAGCCAGAGATGCCTGCTGTAGAAATACATGGCCAACCAGAACATTCTAGGATGGGCAAGTAGTTCTCTCTCACAGTTTCCAATTATGAGTAAGGTTGAAACATAAAACTGCCTCTGATAATAAATACAGATCTTTTAAGACACTTGTTTTCATAACGTGCTGAGGTTTCATTTTGTTAACACATCTTGGGCTTTTGCATAAGATTTTGTTAGAAAATGAGGTTCTGCAACTTAAAAGGTGGGTGAGAGTCATCTATCACTTTATGGAAAGATCCTTTTGAACTGTCGCTGTGCATGTGGTACAAGTCCCATCTGGAGAAACTCTAGCAAAAGTGGGAGTGTCCCAGTCAGATTTAAAGTCCTGAGTATTCAAATAGTTTTTACCTTTCCCTATAAAGAAACAAATCACCTTTAAGGAATCTCTTAGAGCCTCCAGCTGGTAGGAGACCTGACCAGCTGCTTTGCATTTTTGGCACTCCCCCAAAACCACATCTGCCTGCTGTAGTTTGTTGGCGGCCAAGCAGCATGTTCCTGACCCATATTTCTCTGTAGGATTACCTCAGCCTCTCTTGGAACTGAATGACTCTGCTATCTACAAAACAGTCTTGGAAAGAATGCAGCGTTTCTTCTGTACCCTCTATGAAAACTGGTAAGGAACCAGTGCTGCCTTTCTGTATTCTAGACATGCATTGTATAGGAGGGGCCACGGGTTGGACTTTTTATCTGAACCTCTGGGGCATAGGTAAGGTGAGGCGAGGATTTGACAGGAAACTAATAATTGTGTCCAATAGTTTCCTGCATTTTTTTTTTTTTGTAATTGAAATATGAGCCTCACAATCCTAGCCGTTATTTGATGCTTCATGTAACGTCACCTTGTCTGTGTTGCCAGTACATGAAATGATGAGACTTGAGTGGAAGATTTAGTGGTGGGCTATGTTTGCTCAAACCCCACTGCCTGTAGCCTACTTCTCATGGAACACTAGAAGGCAGCCAGCTGGAGGTTTCATTCAAGGCATTATGGTATAAGGACATTACACCCAGGGTGGTGTCCTCAGTAACCCAGTGCTCTAATCAGCCAAGCTAAGGAGAGATTCTCCATCATTAATGCACATCACATAGTGATGAAGACTACTGTTGCTCTTGAGTACAAACATCTGTCTTTAAAAGATGCCTTATCTGCTTTCAAGGAATTTCTTAGAAGAAACAGGGAGGCAGATTTTATTTTTTATTTATGATAAAAGATTAAGTCTATTATCTTTGAAGTACACTGAATAAGCTACAGATCTCTTAACCAAAGGGTAAAGTACAATTGTTTTTCTAGCTGAAAAATCTTAATTTCTTAGGCACTAAAAATGCCTAAGAAATTTCCTGGGCAGTCAGGACTGGTAATAACAGATGTTGGATTTGTCATTCCCAATGATCTTCCTTTACAGTTTCCATATCCTAGGGAAGGCAGGCCCTTCCATGCAGCAAGACTTCTACACCGTGGAGGACCTTGCTACCCAGCTCCTTAGCTCAGCCTTTGTCAACTTGAACAATATTCCTGATTACCGACTCAGACCCATGCTTCATATCCTTTTAAGTCAAAGAGAAGCTGAAAGGCTGGGAGATTCAAGGCAGAAATAGTTTAGAGGAACCAGAGGGAGGCAGAGCCATGTGGGGAGAAGGGGGTCGTTTATCTAAGTGTGTATTAATGTCGTTAAGAGACAGGAAGGCAGAAATAAATAGTAGGAAACGTGAAGGCAGTTCAGGAGGTCTTGAAAGCTCTTTGTGCTATTAGAAGCTTTTCCTTAAGATTAAGGTGTTCTTTGAAGATAAAGCTTTTATCCCTTTATTTTCTCAGGTGCTTCCTCTTTGAAAGAGCACCTTCATGCTTCAGAGAGAATGAATCTCTTCAAGTTACAAGGAGAATGGTGAGGGCAAATTTATTATGAGGGTGACTCTTTTTCCTTCCTAATTTAGGGCAACTCAGTGTTCATCTCTATGCAGCCTGGTGAAAAGAGGTTTAAATTAAAAATACAAGGGATTTTAGAAGAGCTTGAAGATTTTTACTTATTAATACAGGGATGTTCTTGGCATCTTACAAACCACGTAGAGGTTGACTCTGCCCCAGGGTACAGCCTCCCACCTGAGAGTTTCCAGCGTATCAGGTGAGGGGTGCTTTTAGAATGAGGGGGCTTTGTGCGTGTGTGCTGAAACTTCCTTAACCTGCTGCTGCATGGGTCTTTGTGAAGCCTCTGGTGCTCTTCTGTCCCCCAGAGCACTATGAAGCCCTGGTGTCTCCCATCCTTGGGCCTCTTTTCACCTACCTCCACATGGTAAGAGATTGGTTGGGAAAGGATAGCGAAGAGTACACTTGAGGCAGGTGGCTACACTGGAGCCTTGTGGTCAGGAGCTCCTACAAGTGTTGTCTCTAGCCCTTCCCAGGATGGCTGCACAAAACTCCCAACTCCAGCAGACTGACTCTGCTACAGTTGATTGAACAGCCTCCAGAGAATTAAACTAGTTCATTTGCCCATGAAGCACCTTCAGACTCAGATTCTGCTTCTACCCTCTAGTTAACTGAGAGAGGTGGTGGCCAGGGGAGTGCTTTCCCTGGGTCTGTTTACCCTGCATCTGGAATTAGGCAGGAGGGCCAGCTAGATGGATAACAGAGGTATCCAGAGAGACGCAAGAATTTTAAAATGTTAATCCTCCCCAAGCAAAGAGATGTTTGATATGTTGCCCTCATCCTGAGTGGAAGAGAACAGAAGCCATATCCAACTTTTTAACCTTGGGGGTCTGTCTAGGTTCTGTCATTGATACCTGCTATCATCCTTGGCTAATTCTGATCATGAAGCAGACCTAAGATATCTGTGCCAACTCTGTCCCAATTCTAGCACTTCTTTGTTTTCCCCCAGAGGCTTTCCCAGAAATGGCAAGTCATCAACCAGAGGAGCTTGCTTTGGTAAGAAAGAAACGTCCATTCTCTTGGCATCTCTTGGTTGATAAGCTGGTGAGAAGAGGCAGAGCCATAGAGGGAATTCTGCTGTCCCAGGACAGCAGTAGATTAGAGCCATTCTTAGCCCACATGGTAATCTTAACAGGCTCTGACAGTAGGCAGACCCTGAGATTGAGCCTTCATAAAAGGTTCAGATGCCTTTGGACATGCTGAGACGTCCTTACTCAGGATTTTGATTCAGTGTCCTCTGTCCCAACTGGACATAGTCACCAGGTGATAATGTCCCTCAGTGAGTTACTGCTGTCCATTCCTAACATTTGGATGGAAAGCAGACCAGAAGGAGGTGGGTGTGGAGGGTCTGGTTAGTGTCACTGCTTTCTTTGCCTGTCCCTTTCCATATTCCATGGAACTTGGCCCCCTGATTTTCTGCAGCGGAGAAGATGAGGGTGCAGATGAAAATCCAGAATCTCAAGAGATGCTGGAGGAGCAGCTGGTGCGGATGTTAACACGAGAAGTCATGGACCTGATTAGTAAGCGGCATGTGGGAAACGAGTGATGGAGAATTTTCCTAGAAAAAGAGCTGCTCACTCAGCCAACCCCATACAGCATGCAAAGATTCATGTTTGCAGCAATATTGACAGATTGATAAAAACCATCAAATAGCTAGAATCCATCTATCCTTAAGTCAGTGTAGGGACATGAATTTTTTCATTGAATTTTACTTGTTTATACTGAGGCCCAAGTAAGAGGAAATGGTTTAAAATAACAGGAGGAATTTGGAGTAATGTTAGGAATAACTTCCTGGCTTTGTAAAAATAGGGAATAGTTTAAATTCTTACATATGGAGGTGGTTAATTTCCGTTTCTCTGGAAATATTGAAGGAAATGGTCCTTGGTCATTTTATTTGTTTGAAATCCAAAGTACTTGAGGGATGTATCAGGCATCCTCTCTTGCTCACTTACTCTCTGGGTATTCTGTTATTTCCCCTCAGATAATTGAAGAGGGACCAGAATATAATCTGATCAAGACCATCAAAAGCCTCTCTATTACTGAAGCTGATTTTGTGCCCAGATTTTTTTGTTGTTGTTATGTGCTGTCAAGTAGGACCCGACTGTTAGTACCCGCCATCTTCCCTCCTTACGTTCCCAGAGATAGTTTGGGATCACTAGGCCTGGAGTAGCTGCTGTCTGGTGGTAGTATGTAATGCTTCCTTCACACAATAACCCTGCTTTCTTGCTTTAGCGGTTTGCTGTGTTTCCAAGAAAGGTGCAGACCACAATACTGCTCCCCTTACAGATGCAGATGGTAAGAGAGCCTGCTGCCTGGCCGTTGTAGGTCTGCTTTTAGGTCCTTAAATACTGTTCTTTCTACAACCAAGTCAGTTTCTGTAGAAACTCTCATTAGTAGTCTGGTGAGGATGAGATACCATGTGTGTAGCTATCATCTGTTCTGGCCCATTCAGTATTCGGTATATTCCTCTAGCATACTCCCACCCCAGAGCCTTTGCACTTAGTGTTTCCTCTGCTGAGTGATTTTCTCACTGTTGTATTCATGGCTTCTTCATAGCACTTGTTACTACTTGTCATTATATTATTTTTGTTTATGTATTCATTATCTGTCTCCCTGACTAGCATGTAAACTCCCATCAGGGAAAAGGAGGACTTTGTCCTAGTTGTGTTATAGCCCACTATTCAAGTATTTGTTCAGGGAATAAGATCCTCAGCAGCTGCAGCTTTTTAAAGTTCTTCCCGTAGATCTCTTTTCTCACTGCTCCTTCCAAACTGCATGACTACATTCCTTTCTGCAAGATCTTCCCAGGACAATAACTTCTAGACTCCTTCATGGGAGATCCCAGTAATACTCAGGCACCAATCAGCCCGGAATACTCAATTGTTCTTTGTTCTTTAGGCTTCTGCAAGAATACAGTAGGCTCTGTTCTCAGAGGATAAAGCTTACCATTTTGCTCTCTGCTTACAGATGAAGAGATGATGGCCACAGAGGTGACTCCCTCGGCCATGGCAGAGCTTACAGACCTGGGCAAATGTCTGATGAAGCATGAGGTAGGTAGAGGGGGCAGGTGCTACCTTTTCTTCTTGCTCAGCTAAGGAGCCAGCATCTTCTTTTCTTACTCTGTGACTCCTTCAGTAGAGTTTTTTGGTAGCATTCCTTTTTGGTAGCTGCTGCTTAAACTCCAAGGAAAAAATGCAAGGCCATGGAAATGTCTCCTTCCTATGCACCCATCCTGAATACTCCTCATGATTTTTTTCTTCTTCTTGACTGTCTGATATATAGAAATGTTGTTGTTGTTGTTGTTAGGTGCTGTCGAGTCGTCTCCAACTCATAGCGACCCTGTGTACAGCAGAACAAAACACTGCCCAGTCCTGTGCCAGCCTCATGATCCTTGCTATACCTGAGCCCATCATCGTTGCAGCCACTGTGTCAATCAATCTCATTGAGGGCCTTCCCCTTTTTCCTTGACTCTCCAGTTTACAAAGCATGGTATCAGTCTCCAGGGAATGGCCCTTTCTGACAATATGACCAAAGTCTGCCCATTCTCACTTCCAAGGAGCATTCCGGCTGCACTTCGTCCAGGACAGATATATTAGTTATTTTAGCAGCTCATGGTACTTTCAGTATTCTTTGCCAAAACCACAATGCAAAAGCATCAACTCTTCCTCAGTCTTCCTAATTCATTGTCCAGCTCTCACACGCATATGAGGCGATTGAATATATCACGGCTTGGGAGCTGTGGTGGTGTAGTGCCTAAGGCATCTGACCACTAACCAGAAGGCTGGCAGTTCAGACCCACCAGCCACTCAGATGGAAGGTTGGGCAATCTACTTTCATAATGAAACCCAAGGAGGAGTCGCTGTGAGTCGGAACCAACTTGACGGCAATGAGTTTGGTTTTTTATTGCGGGGGGTAAGGTAGGCGCACCCTAGTCTTCAAGGAGACATCTTTGTTCTTTAGCACTTGAAAGAAGTCTTTTGCAGCAGATTTGCCCAATGCAATGCATCATCTGATTTCTTGACCACTGCTTCTATTGATGTTGATCATATAACCAAGTAATATGAAGTCTTTGACAACTTCAGTCTTATACTTCATTTATCGTGATGTTGCTTATTGGTCCAGTTATGAGGATTTTTGTTTGGATTACTTTATATTGAGGTGTGATCCATACTGCAGACTAGTCTTCAGTATTCATCAGTAAGTGCTTCAAGTAAGTGTTCTGGAGTTCCCATTCTTCTCAATGTTATTCATAATTTATTATGATCCACACAATAAAATGCTTTTGTATAGTCAATAAAACACAAGTAAACACCTTTCTGGTATTCTTTGCTTTCAGCCAAGATCCATCTGACATCAGCAGTGATACCCTTCATTCCATGTTCTCTTCTGAATCCACTTTGCATTTCTGGAAGTTCTCTATCAGTATACTGCTGCAACCATTTTTGAATTATCTTCAGTACGATTTTATTTAGGAGTTCTGCTGCTGGCATAGTGCCTAAGACACTTGACTGCTAACCAGAAGGCTGGCGGTTCAAACCCACCAGCCGCTCCTTGGAAGGAAAGTTGGGCAATCTACTTCCATAGTGATACTGCCTCAGAAACCCAAGGAGGGGTCGCTATGAGTCGGGTCCGACTTGACAGCACATAACAACAACAACACGATTTTATTTGCATGTGATACTGATCATATTGTTCAAAAATTTCTACATTCTGCAGATCATCTTTCTTTGGAATGGGTACAATTATGGATCTCTTCCAGTCAGTTGGCCAGGTAGCTGTCTTCCACATCTCTTGGCATAGCCAAGTGAGTGCCTCCATCGCAGCATCCATTTGTTCAAACATCTCAATGGGTATCCTGTCAGTTCCTAGACGTTTTTATTGTAAAATTTTAAAAACAATTCCATGTTTTTCGTCAGTTCCTTCAGTACAACTTTGACTTCTTCCTTCTATACTATTGGTTCTTGATCATATGCCACCTCCTGAAATGGATGAACATTGACCGATTCTTTCTGGTACAGTGACTCTGTGTATTACTTCATCTTCTTTTGATGTTTCCTTCATCATTCAATATTTTGCCCATAGATTCTTTCACTATTGCAACTCGAAGCTTGAACTTTTTTCTTCAGTTCTTTCAGCTTGAGAAATGACAAGCATGTTCTTCCTTTTTGATTTTCTAACATTGGGTCTTTGCACATTTCATTATAATAATTGACTTTGTCTTCTCGAGATGCTCTTTATCATTTCTTCATTTGCTTTAGCTACTCTCCATTCAACAGCAAGTTTCAGAGTCTCTTCTGACATCCATTTTGGTCTTTTCTTGTCTTTTTTAATGACTTTTTGCTTTCTTCATGCATGACGTTCTTGATGTCATCCCACAATTCCTCTGGTTTTTGGTCACTGGTGTTCAAATGCATCATATCTATTCTTCACATGGTCACATGGTCTCCATATTCAGCAGGGATGTAATTAAGGTCATAATTTGGCTCTCATGGACTCCTTTTAATTGTCAGTTTCAGCTTGAACTTGCATATGAGTAATTGGTGTTCTGTTCCACAGTCAGCTCCTGGCCTTGTTTTGGCTAAAGATACTGAGCTTCTCCATCGCCTCTTACCACCTATGTAGTCAATCTGATTCCTGTGTAGTCCATCTCACAAAGTCCATGCGTATGGCCGCCATATGTGTTGTTGCAAAAAGGTATTTGCAATGAGTAAGTCCTTGGTTTTGCAAAATTCTATCATGTCATCGGCGTTATTTCTATCACGAAGGCCATATTTTCTAACTACTGGTGATTCTTCTTTGTTTCCAACATTTGCATTCCAATCACCAGTTATAATCAATGCATCTTGATTGCATGTTTGGTCAATTTCAGACCCCAGAAGTTGGTGAAAATCTTCAACTTCCTTCTCTTTGGTTTTGGTGGTTGGTTCATAAATTTGAGTAATAGTAGTATTAACTGCTCTTCCTTATAGGCATATGGATGTTATCCTATCACTGACAGCATTGTGCTTTAGGATAGATTTTGAAATACTCTTTGTGATGGTGAATGCCACACCATTCCTCTTCAGTTTGTCATTCCCCGCATAGTAGATCATGTGGTTATCTGATTGGAAATGGCCAAACGAGTCCATTTCAGCTCACTAATGCCTAGGATATCGATCCTTATATATTCCATTTCATTTTTGACAACTTCCACTTTTCCTCGATTCATACTTCATCCATTCCATGTTCTGATTATTAATAGATGTTTGAACTGTTTTTTTCTTATTTTGAATCGTGCCGTATCAGCAGATGGAGGTCCCAGAAGCTTTGCTCTATCCACATCATTAAAGTCAGCTCTACTCTGACGAGGCAGCGCTTCCTCAGTCGTATCTTGAGTGCACTCTGACCTGAGGGGCTCATCTTCTGGCACTACATCAGACAGTGTTTTAGGGCTATTCATAAAGTTGTCCAGTTATGTATCAGACAGTATTTCACTGCTCATACGGTTTTCACTGGCCAATTCTTTGAGAAATGGATGGCCTCTTCCTTCTTCCAAGTCTGTCTTATTCTGGAAGTTCAGCTGAAATCTGTCCACTGTGGGTAACCCTGCTGGCATTTGAAACACTGGTTGCAAACTGACAGACAAGTTCATCTCCCTTAGCTGTTCCAAACCGTTCCATTCATTTTCTGGTCTCCCTTAACTTTTCCAAACCACACCAGCTCACTTTCTGGTCTCCTTTTGCTGTTCCAAACCACCGGCTCACTTCTGTTCAGTAGCTGCTTTTCTCATTGCGCTGCTTACCTATTAAAATACTAGCTCCTGATGTATGGGAATGGAGAATATTGTGCTTATTTTCCCATTGTAATCTTTCATCCTCTCCTCTTCAGGATGTTTGTACAGCGCTATTAATTACAGCCTTCAATTCCCTGGCCTGGAAGGATACTCTGTCCTGCCAGAGGACAACCACACAGCTCTGCTGGCCTCTCCTCAAACAGGTATGGTTATTCACCCCTTCTCCCCATCCCTTATGAAAGCTTTGGTCATGAGAATTGACTGAATGAATTAGAAGAATTGGGTACATTATATTTCTGGGTCTTCAGAGAGTCTCCTTTGGCTCTGAGCACAGCTGTCTTTCTAGGTGCTATCAGGGACACTGCTCGCAGATGCCGTTACGTGGCTTTTCACCAGCGTGCTGAAAGGCTTACAGACGCACGGGCAGCACGATGGGTGCATGGCTTCCCTGGTCCACTTGGCCTTCCAGATATATGAGGCACTGGTGAGTGAAGGAGAGACGAGCAAGAGAAAGTATGGAGGCAGGATGGCTGTGGCTTTATCCCTCATGGCTTACTCCCAATCATTTGGGCCTTATCCTCAATTTAGGCATCTGCCAGATTGCTAGTGCTGCCCCTGAGGGGTGGGTGTATCAGGGCCCACACCTATTATTGAGTGAGTTTATCCCCCATTGTCAGCGCCCTAGGTACCTGGAGATAAGGGCTGTGATGGAACAGATCCCTGAAATACAGAAGGACTCTCTGGACCAGTTTGACTGCAAGCTTTTGAACCCCTCCCTACAGAAAGTGGCTGACAAGCGCCGGAAGGACCAATTCAAACGCCTCATTGCTGGCTGCATCGGGGTAGGTGATCCCCAGTGCGCCTTTGTTAGTGTTCTCAATTGCTCTGTGTATATGGGACGGACCAGAAACCAGCTGTAGTTGACCATTGTGGTGGGGTGATCTTTAAAAACAGCTGACTACTTAGGGCCCAGCATTTGTTTTTTCTCGTTTGTTTTCCACAGAAGCCCTTGGGAGAACAGTTCCGAAAAGAAGTTCACATTAAGAATCTCCCCTCACTTTTCAAAAAAACAAAGCCAATGTTGGAGACAGATGTGCTGGAAAATGAGGAGGGCGTCCTGGCCACTATCTTTGAACCCTGAATCAAGCTTTTGGGCATCCTTCCTTGGCCTTTCTCATCATCTCTTCTTTCCCTTCTTAGCTACTATCTAGGCCCTTCTCCACTGCCACCTCACTTCCCCCATTGTCAGCCTGGAGAGAGATCCAGGTCTGAAGTTGGAGAGAGTGGGCCCTCCTGTTCAGGGCCAGAAGTAACTACACTGAAGTATCAAGAAAGGGAGTTAGGGCTTCTGTCATTCTGTCTAGATCTCCTAGGTGTCTCCCATTCTGCTTGGAGTTTTGGCTTTTCCAAGAGAGAAAAGCTAAGAGCAGAGCAACCTTTCTTCCCGAGCCCTCCCCCTTGTGCAGAGTGGTACCTAGGGGTGCTGTACCCAACACTGCAACAAGCCAGGCTTACAGCAATGGTTCAGTCCTCAAATACTTGTGCCAGAGTTTCTCCTGGACCACTGTATACCCCACTGAGCCCTCTTGCACAGTGGGGCATGTCTGGGTCAGATGCCAAGTGCTGAACTGAATTTGGCCAGGTCTCATTTTCAGCAAGTATCTGGTCTCTGATGGGATCCATAGTGCAGGCTACTGCTAAGCTCTGGGCACAGTACCAAGTATAGAGCCTTCAAAGGACCAGGGCTGGACCAGGGCATTAGTGCTTTCTAGCTTTCCCTTTGGAGCTCACACATCTTGCCCTTTCACGAATGATTCCTTCATATGGTTTCTCTAGCCAGCCCCAGCATCCACTCAGGCACAAGAGCCACAGTACCCTATGTAGTGTTGTGTGGCGCCATTGGCATCCAAGGATGATCCAAACCTACTAGGCTACACCTGTGACAAGTAGCTAGCAAAGCCACAGGTCTCTCCTAGGTGAGTCCAGGTGCCTTCAAAAATCTCATGGTCTTTAAGGTCCCTCGTCACTTTTCCTGTGGGGCATTTCCCTAAGAACAGAACCTAAAGAAGGAAAAATGCCTTTGCAACGCAACCTGTTCTGTGAGTCTCCAGTCCATTTTAGAGGTCATTGGGAGGCTTGTAAGCATAGGAAAAGACCCTACCCCTGAAGTTCTTTCTGACACATAAGAGTATGTTAATGTGCTGTGCACCAAGACAAAGGCCTGTTGTCAGTCTAATCCACTGGCAGGACTTCAGAGGAGAGCCAAGTGGACTGAGGCTGTGTATGCTTTTAGTTCATACAGGTCCATAGGCAGGATAAGGGCTGGGAAGAGGCAGTGTGTCACTACTCCCTCTTCCTGGTACTGTGGGTTTCTCTGTTGATTGTGAAGGCGATCTCATGATGTGTTAACCCTCCCAATTTGATAGCTTCCTACTCTGTGTGGTTGGGGCGGTGGAGGGCATAGTTGTATTTATTGTGTTGTAATATTTTTAACATCCTGTGACTTCATGCTAGAAGTTTTCTATTGTTTATAGAACATTTTTGTAGAAACATTTAACTCTAAAGCACATCTGCATGTCAGTAAAAACCTCAATTTTATATAGAAAAGGTCCCATCTGCCTTTTTCCAACCAATCTTAACACCAATGACATACTTCAGGGTCATTACTCCTCATAAGCATCCTGCCAAAGGGACTGGCCAGGAGGAATGGTGACTGATGGATTTGTTTTGTTAAGTTCTCGGAAACAGTATGTCAGCTAAAAAAAGATTTCTATTCCTGACCTGCCTATAACAGGCAACTCATACCATTCTCACAGTGTGTATAGCAGATGGCTACTGGACCAGATAACTAACTACACAAGGGTATCGCTTGCTGTTCCCCTCATGTAGCTATTACCTGCAACGCGACTACCCTTTTTTCTATCAGGAATTTACCCCAGTAATCCAGTAGATAGCTAAAGAGTAGATTGACTATGGCTTCTTGAGGATATTTCTAGGGTATGGCTGTGCCCCCAGAAACCAGTTTGGCATTTCTCAAGAGGCTTTAGAATTGGCTTGGTCCTGACCTACAGTGACACCTGAGCACAACGTTCTTAATTGCTAAATCAACAAACCTGTTCTGAGGCTTCGCATTTTTGGACTAAAGTGATCTGACAAAACGATTTTTGTCTGTTTGACATGAATTTATTTACGTGAAATGCCTCACAAAGGTATAAAAGTCACTTCATGACACATTTAACCAAATGTATTGATTATGAAAATAAAACTAAAACTGTCTCAGGACCCTTAGTTACACTGGGCTCTGTACAATAGTATTGCAGGTGTAGGTCAGAACTCAACGTCTTCAGCTTGCCTAGGAGCATCCAAGCCCAGCTATTCCATTAAGTGTCTGGTGCAAACCTCAGTCCATCTGAACTGTATCTAGTTCATCCAGGAACCGCCGGCACTTTCCCATCAGGACTTTGATGGCTTCACTCACCAGCACGTCTGGTGGCAATACCCCTGTGGACTCGACAGAGACTGGGGGCCAGACAGACACTTTAGCCCAAGTAGGGCTTGCCTCTCTAAGTTATTGCTAAATTCCTTATCACATCTGAACTCTGAAATGAAGGTGCCCCATCAAAGAAACCCCCACCCCCTTCATTTGATCCACTCAAAATACTCACAGATGTAATGATCCCGAACTCGTGCCAACTGAACAACCTTCTTCAGCTTCTCATTCCGAAAGACTTCTCTGCTGAAGGTGTCCAGTCGGGGATTGGCAACTCTGGCCACCTTTTTACCTAATGAAAACAAGTCATGTTATACTTTGTCTATTGAAGCCCAAAGCTCTCTGTCTCTTCTGCTGTCTTCAAAGAAAATATACTATAGGTCCTGTCCTGAACAGCATCCCAAATAAGGTACCTTGAATTTCCTGCACCTCTATAACACCAGGTGAGAAGCACTGCCTCAGCTCCTCAGCTGCCTCTCCTTCCACAGGCTCAAGCAGGGTGATGTCCGGCAGGAGCCTGTAACTGGCTGTTGCTACAGGCGAAAACTTGGCATGATCTTTGCCTGGAAAAGAGAGGGAAATCAAAGCCTATGGAAACCCCTTTTTTACTCCCATAAACCAGTAACAGCAAAAATACATGCATGCCCATTGGTTTTCTGCCCCACTACCAAACTAGCCCGTTGCCCAGGGCAATCCATCAGGTTCTCACCAATGCCTTTGACACAGTGCATGACCAGATCAATCTCCTGTCCAGGCCGTAGCTGAGCAATGAGAATATCATCATGCACTGGTCGGATAGTACCCTCTGGGAAGACATCAGCCTGGTTCCCCAGAGGCACCCATGTCATGTGCCTGGTGTACACTGAAGGAAGAAAACATGTCTGAAACTTCAGCCCCTAAAACTGTGCCCTTCCAGCAGGCAGACTCTCTTCCTCACCTTAGAACTGCTCACCTTTGTGGTTTACATAGAGTTCATTGGGGTCTGAGGAATCTTTAGAAGCATGGGGGTTTCGAGTACACCTGACTTGCAGCCGGAACTGGAGTGTATCTATTTCTGTGCCTTCTTCATCTTCTGCATAAATCCAAAAGGAGGAAGAGGTGATCTTAGAGAGCTAGTAACATCTGAGTGCCAGGCACTGCTGAGAGCTTTATATACATTTCTCATTTAGTCCTCTTGACAAACTTATGAAACAGGTACTATCTTCCATTTCAGATGGAAAACACTGGGGTACCAAAAGACTATGTTAGGTTCCCCAAGGACAGATGGAGGTTTTGAGCCGAGGCAGTTTGATCCCAGACTCTAATTGCAGAGAGAGGTACCCTCGTTTTCCCAAACGTTCACCTTGGTTCCGATACTCAAAAAGACGAGGATCTGCAAGAATGGGAATGAGCCCCAGCCGATGAGCAAGAATCTCATCCTGGACAATGGACGTGTTGTTGTACACCAGAACTTTTTCCACAGCCATGGTTGGCACCTGCCCAAGAAAACGGAATCACCCATCTGCAAAGATCCAATAGGCTCTTCATTCCCACCCCTTGCCAGGGTGGGAGTTATAAAGAATAACTAGAGAGAATATCCACCAAGTTTGCAGGAAAAACATGGTGGGGTCATCTGGCCATGCTTACATTCAACAAGTAAGGTGATACCATGGTTTCCCACACAACCCTACCCTTGCCACAATGCCCACCAATACCTCAGCTAATAGAATGCGTCGAAAAGCATTAGCAATGGCTGCATCGATTCCCACCATGTCAAACTCCAGTGAGTTTTCATCCATGTGTACCACATCTACACGGAAATTCTAAAGGAACAGGAAAAACTGAGTCTCTCCACACTCCTCCCCACCTCCAGATAATTCCCCTAATGTATTAACATCCCCTCATCCAAAAACCTCCCCTAGGCCCAGATGTTCCTCTCCCCGCCAATCTTTTCTTAGTTTCTTAAAAGTCCCTGTTTTTTATCTGCCACTCATTCATAACCCTCTGCAATCTGCTTCCTGCCAAACTATGCCACAGAGGTCATCCCACTTGCATACGGCTTAGTCTAAGTGACACTACTCAATTCTCATCTTACTGGAATCCTCCCCTACAGATGGAATTTTTTTTTAATAAAATCTTTCCTTTTTAAAATGACTCCCTTGGTTTCTGAGCACCATTTTCTAGTTCTCTTAGCATTTCTTCTAAATTCACTATCCTACCCCATCCCCCTGGGGAGCTCTGGTAGCATAGTGCCTAAAGGCACTTGACTGCTAACCAGAAGGCTGGTGGTTCAAACCCACCAGCCACTCCTCGGAAGGAAGATGGGGCAGTCTACTTCTGTAGTGATACTGCCTCAAACCCAAGGAGGGGTCATTATGAGTTGGGTCTGACTCGATGGCACATAACAACCCATCCCCTTGAGGTGTGGTGGCATAGTGCCTGAGGCATTTGACTGCTAACCAGAAGGCTGGCGGTTCAAGCCCACAAGCCACTTCTCGGAAGGAAGCCTGGGTAGTCTACTTCTGTAGTGATAATGCCTTGGAAACCCAAGGAGGGGTTGCCATGAGTCAGATCCAACTCAACAGCAGTGGGTGGGACCCATCCCCTAAATGTTAGTATTTCCCAGGTTCTTGTCTCTCTAGGAGATTTGATGGCACACTGGTTAAGGCACCTGGCCGCTAACCAGATGGTTGGTGGTTCAAACCAGCCAGCCACTCTGTGGAAGAAAGATGAGGCAGTAAAGATTTACAGGTTTGGGAACCTGTGAGGCAATTCTACTCTGTCCTATATGGTTGCTATGAGATGGAACTGACTCGGTGGCAGTGGGTTTGGTTTTGGCTTGTCTGTCTCTTGGGTGACTTCAGCCACACATGGTTTTAGCGATTAACCTATATACTCACAACTACCAAAATTATATCTCACCTCTGATCTTATTTCATACTCTTCTAGCCTGCTAGACTTCTCTACATGGCAGAAAACTAAATGCATCATCATTCGTCTTCCCCAGATCTATTCCTCCAATATAATGACATCACCATCCATCAAAGTTCCCTAAATCACATTATTTTACACTTAACCCCACACAGCCCATATCAAATCATCAGTTTTGCCCTTTACCCCCTTTTTCCTCAGTATCTTGCAATCATAGCCTGAAATCATCCTTCAATCTCAGCACCCCTATGCAAACTGCTTGCCTCATAATATCATCCTCAAATTCATTCTCTCCCAACTATCAGGGTTGAAAATCTTACCAAGTCTGCTTAAAAACTCTTCAAAAATTACCTATCACCTGCAATGGCTAAAAAACACTCCAATCTTGTCTACTACTCATGCTGGTTCACTTTACATTCTAGCAATACTGAACTGCTTGGACATTCCAGGAACACACCTCATGCCGTATCATTCAGCTCACGTTCCTTTGTCTTCAGACTTACCTGTTCACAACTTATATTCCTCGTTCAAGGCTCAATTCAGATGTCAACTCCTTCTGGAAACTCCATACCTCCTCCCACATGCTTATCCTGTGTTTACCGTTTACAACTTCCTTACTACGTTAGACTGGAATAATTTCCTTACCCGTGCTCTTCTCCAACAAGAATGAACCGTCTGTAAAAACGGCGTAGAAACTAATTCGGTCTAGTACACGCAGCGCCTAGCACATTGCTGGGATGGGAACATGCATGGCTCAGTAAATGTTTTATGATTCAGGAAACTAGCCCTAAGAGCACTCCTGAAGCGCAGGCTGCTCAGATCACACGGTCCATCTCACACTCTCCAGACACCTCCGTCTGCACCCATCTTCTCCTACCCTAGTCACTTCCCTCCCAGTATTTCCAGTCTTTTTTCACCTTCTCGAAGCGTTCCTGGTCCCAGGCATCATCATAACCGGAATAGTTACCAGGGAAGTCGGTGGTATGAACCTACAGCAAGAGAAATGAGTGTGTCCACAAAGCAGCAGCGAGGCCGAGCCCTTCCCCACTCTGGCCCCATCTCATTGTTGTTCCGCTCTCTTCTCTCTGGAGTTCAAGGCCACAAGACTTACATTGCGAACCCCGAACTCTCCTAGAACCACGCGGCTCCGCATTTCTTCCACCGCCCGGGCCGCCGCCATATTCAACTGTACCACGTGAATAAAACGTAAAACTGGTGTGTGCGATTTTGTAGGGCCCACCATCTCCTTGGCAACGCACCCGCGCCTGGAACATTAAGTATCGCGAGAGTTTCCCGCGCCTGTCCACGTCCCCAGCTTCCGTAAGCCAGTTTGAGCCAAACATCCGGGTGTCTTCTTTTTGCGTTCCGGTTGATCCCATCTCGCTTTCTCGCCCCTGGACATCTCCCTCCCTCAGGCCCACGTCTCGCCCACTTCTCCGCGCGCGGGATAGCGCGGGCTTCAGCGACGGGAGCCCTCGAGGGACATGGCAGCTACGGCGGCGCCCGCCGGCGGCGCCCAAAACGGGACTGGCCCGGAATGGGGAGGGTTCGAAGAAAACATCCAGGTAATGACCCCAGAGCTCTGGGTGCCAGCAGCCTCAGTGCTAGTGGCAATCCTGAACTGTCTTGGGAGCTCTCCCTCGGAGCCTAGAAGTCCGCTCTTAATCTCGGTTCCATTTGGTTCAGTTGCAGCACATCTTAGTAAGCACATTGCAGACGGTGAGATTAGTGCTGACCTGAAAGGTCCAGAATGATAGATACTCCAGCCGGAGGGCTTCAGGTCTCTGGGCCTGCCCGAGGCATTAGAAAGAGTGTGCTCTTGCTTTGGGAACATGTTGGCAGATAGGCCACAGTCAGGCATGACGGGAAAAGGAGACTCTCTAGCAGTGGCTGTAAACACTGTATGCACAGATGTGTCTTGGTCTTGTAAAATACAAAGGAAATGGACACTTTGAGAGTTTGATAGGGAAGATATGAGAAAGATGTGAGTGGAAAACCGATAGGTTCCGCAGGCTAAAAGAGAGCCAAAGGGACCCGCGAGTTCTGAGAGCAAAATGAGAGGGATCGAGTGGTAGGCTTTGTGGTGATCCCAAGCCATATGCCCAGCAGTGGAAGAACAAAACCCAAACGCTGCATGAGCAGAGGAGGACTTAGCTGATGGAATAGAAAGGTCCAGCACTTCAGGAGCCTGTGTTTTCACAGAGTGGGGGTTCAGCTGTGATTGACATGGAGAACATGGATGATACTTCAGGCTCCAGCTTTGAGGATATGGGTGAGCTGCATCAGCGCTTGCGTGAGGAAGAAGTCGATGCTGATGCAGCTGCTGCTGAAGAAGAGGATGGAGAGTTCCTGGGCATGAAGGGCTTTAAGGGACAGCTAAGCCGGCAAGTGGCTGATCAGGTAAGTAAGACTGGATCCCTGGCAAGTTGAAAAGTACATCTAGGCAGGCCCCAGGTTCTAGAGTTGGTATTGGTGAAGCCCATCCCAAGTTACACAATTAGAACCATGTAGAGATCAAACAGAAAAATAGGCAACAGGTGCCAGAGCCAAGAGTCTCAGAATACCCATCCTCCTACTCTCATCTTCCTTGCTTCAGATGTGGCAGGCGGGGAAGAGACAAGCCTCCAGGGCCTTCAGCTTATATGCCAACATTGACATCCTGAGACCCTACTTTGACGTGGAACCTGCCCAGGTGCGAAGCAGGTAAGGATCCTTCTCCTGACAGAAACTGCCCTCCTAACACCTAATCTTTCATCCAGCCAACAACCAGATACGAAGCCATCAGTACCTCTGCTCTCAAGATCTCACTACCCCGTCATTGCACCTTGTAGCCCAGACACACCATACCTTTACAACATGGTGCTAACACATTTCCTTCTTCCTTTCCTCCATCTAGCAGACTCATCTTCCCTCAAAACCTGACTTCCTTTGTTCCCCATTCTTCACTTCCATCCCCCATTTGTCTTCTGGTGCACCTATAGAACTCTGCATTTCCTCCTAATAGATAGCATGTCAGCACTGCTGTATTTTCTTCGACTCTCCAGAGACCGACAGTTCCTTGAGAGTAGGCTCTTTCTTGTTTATCTCTTTATTTCCCACACCAGAACAGTCTGTAAACCAGAACATCAATGTATAGTTGTTGAATGACTATTCAAGAACTTTGGTTCCCTGTCCTTCAATTTAATGCTTATCGTATACCCCCGACCATTCAGCAGACATTTATTGATCATATTTATTTATTAAGCATAGCACTATGCTTGCTGTGTCTGATTCAGTGGCAAAGATAGATGGGAGCATTGTCCTGGTGTGCATTTACAAGACAGCTCACGTATACTATGATTGAGACACAGGAGGGACACTAGACCCAGGGTGGGCTGGGAAATGGTACAGGGCAGGTATCCCAGAGGAGCCAAATTAAACTAAAATCCAATGTATTAGAAGCTAGTCACTTAAAAAGAGAGCAGGGGAGTGACTTCTACTTTCATTCCTTCTGCCTGGAATTTTCATACTTTAAATAGATTTTTCAAGAAAATGCCTAGTGGTGGTTAGAGGAATGGTAAGCAGAAAGAGACAAGAGGCACACTGTTTCCCTCAGGGCTTCTAGGCCTTTCCCAGGGCTTCACTGTCACAGCCCTGAATGCTGGGTATTCTCTGCTGAGCTTTGCCTGCTTTAAAGAGGAGCAAGCCAGATAGGTCAGTTGTCAGGCCCTCCCCCAAGGCCCAACTGGGTTCCCTGAATTCTCTATATTGTTGCTGCTTCAGTCAGCACAGTGCCAGAGGAATGCCCTCTCTGGAAGTACATTTAGGGGAAGTGTGTCCCCCCTCCCCTGTCTGTCTTTATTACTGTCTTCTCCAATTATCCAGGACATCTTTTGAGCAAGGCCCTGTGTTCTGGGATTAGAGAGATGAGTAAGACTCAGCCTTGACCCCCCCAAAACCTCACAGCCTAGTGCTGCCTCTGCTCTCATCTCTCTCCTCTCCCAGGCTCCTGGAGTCCATGATCCCTATCAAGATGGTCAACTTCCCCCAGGTGAATAGGGAGTGGCATGTCTGGAGAGCTGGGGGGAAGCCCAGGGCAGAGGGTGGGGCCAGCAGGCAAGCCTAGGAAGGCTTAAATAGGAAGGCCATGGTACCTTCCAGCCTGAAAGAGTTGTTATGTTGACAGAAAATTGCAGGTGAACTCTATGGACCTCTCATGCTGGTCTTCACACTGGTAGCCATCCTCCTCCATGGGATGAAGACATCTGACACCATTATCGTAAGCAGAGCAGAGGACTTTGGGGGGTGGCTGAACTAGGTTGAAACCTGCCTAAGGAGAGGATGATGACGTGAGGCAGGAGCAGTCCTTGAGGAAGACCCTGAGTGAGCCTGAGATGATAGGCCTCTCAGGGCTAAGCAGAGCCTTCACCCCACAGCGAGAGGGCACCCTGATGGGCACAGCCATTGGCACCTGCTTTGGCTACTGGCTGGGCGTCTCATCCTTCATTTACTTCCTTGCCTACCTGTGCAACGCCCAGATCACCATGCTCCAGATGCTGGCACTTCTGGTAAGGAGCCAGGCGTAGTGGTGGGCACGGGTGATCCTAAAGATTGAGTAGTAACCAGGCCTTGGGGTGCATGTGTCCTGACTCCACAGGACCCTAGGGCCTGGAATAGGAGGAGCTGGCCAATGTACCCTTTATTACCAAGAGTCTCCATGAAGAGCCAGAGGTCAACCCAGCCTGAATGCTTTTCCTCTCCACCATCCTCCTTCCTAGGGCTATGGCCTCTTTGGGCACTGCATTGTCCTGTTCATCACCTATAACATCCACCTCCATGCCCTCTTCTACCTCTTCTGGCTGCTGGTGGGTGGGCTGTCTACCCTGCGCATGGTAAGCTGGGCAAGGGGTTTTCAAGAGTGGGCTGTCTTCCCAGGGACTTGGGGGAAGACAACCCAGTGCTGAAGTGGAACCCCATGAAGGGTTCTGAATGGGTGGGAAAAGTCCAAGGTGGTTGTGCCCTGGGTGGGGTGTCTGCTCCTGGGGCCAGGCCTCTGAGCTCTAATCCCGTGGGCCTAGGTGGCAGTGTTGGTGTCACGGACCGTGGGCCCCACGCAGCGGTTGCTCCTTTGTGGCACCCTGGCTGCCCTGCACATGCTCTTCCTACTCTATCTGCATTTCGCCTACCACAAGGTGGTAGAGGGTAAGTGACAGAAGGGTTGGGGTGGGGGTGAGGGTGGGTGTGGACAGCTGCCAGGGGTGGGGGCTGGGTTAAGACAGCCTGTGGGAAAGCTCACTTTCCTTCACCCTTCTTTCAGGGATCCTGGACACGTTGGAGGGCCCCAATATCCCGCCCATGCAGAGAGTCCCCAGAGACATCCCTGCTGCGTTCCCTGCTGCTAGGCTTTCCGCCACCATGCTAAACGCCACAGCCAAGGCTGGTGCAGTGACCCTGCAGTCACATTGACCCCACCTGAAATCCTTGGCTGGTCCCCTCTTCCTCAGCTGCAGAGAGGAGGAAGATTAAAGGACAGTACTGATGACATGTGTCTCTTTGATGGGGTCTCCAGCTGCCACAGAGCTGTAGCTGCTTAAGCACTTTTTTGCCACCTGCTGGGGGCTTCTGAACCCCTGGCCAGGACTGCAGGCTCTGCAGCCAGTGCAGAAAGTGGGTCAGCTCCTTTGAGGCCCCTCACCACCTACCCCTTCCTCCTTCTTTCTCTCTCCCACATTGTGTTGCTAAATATAGCCTTGGTAATTAAAATATTCATTGAAGTCTGGAACTGCAGCTACCATTCAAGTGGTACTGCCTGCCATTCTACTTCCTGTACACACAGTCGAGCTGTCAGCATTGATAATGCTACCTGGTCCCTTCTTAAACCCTCTACCCAGGCAGCATGAAGGTGGGACAGGCCAGAGTACATAGGAGGCAGTGTTGCCTGTGGAACCTGCCCTGAGGGCAGGGGACACTGACTGACCCATGGAACAGCAGGAGGCCTCAAGCACAAGAACCACAAACCTGGTGGGAGAGTGTATCCACAGCTCTTGGAAGCCAATAGAGTAGTGACAATCAGAAACTTCCACCAAACCCCCATCATTCAAGGCCTTTATGCACCTGGGTCATTCTATAGGAATAGTTTCCCTGTGGGAGCTCATATTTGAAGCAAAACTTGGCTTTGCCCTGGTTATAAGGTCAAGAAACAAAGCTCCATTCAAGTGTTTCCTCTGTTTCTTTTTCAAGAGTGCTATTACTTTAAGAAACAGAACAAACTTACCATAGCATTGTCCACCCTAGTCATGGGCTTTAATCTTCATTTATCTCCATTGAAGGAGTTAATTTCAATGGTTAAAAGGAGAAAATAGGGCCTTTGAATGCCCTATGTTCGTATTTTTTTACTTGTGTTAAAAGACTTCTGGTGGCATAGTGGGTAAGGCATTTTGGCTGCTAAGCATAAATAAGATCCATAGTTTGAATTCAGCAGGTGCTCCCTGGAAGGGGAGGATGATAAAGCAATATGCTTCCATAAAGATTTATCAGCCTTGGAAACCCAAGGGGTCATTATGAGTTAGAATTGACTCCATGGCAGTGGTTTTGGTTTGATCATTATCCAGGTAAATCTGGGTCAGTAGCATCTTTTCCTTCTAATAAAGGAGCTAACAGAGATGCCTTTAATTTGTCCTAAGTTATGCAAGTGAGGCCACCACCATCACCACTGGATGAAGTTTTAATAGTACTGCCCAAGGTTCAGCAAGCCCCAGCCCATCCCCCTGACTCCAGGTCATGGATCCTAGCGCCCCCGGGGAAATAGCTCCTGAAGCCTCCATCTACCTGGGGCGCACTGCTTTGGGGACCCTTTGAGGTTCCCTAGTGCCTGACAGCTCAGGCAGCCTCTGCCAGGCAGTACTCCCAGGTCCTTCGCTCCAGGCTGCCATTTTGGCGAGTGGCAGGAGTGGAGTCCTCGCGGACCGAAGTCCCCACGCACGCAGCGCCTCGCGTCACAGGAACTAGGAAGCGGGGGGGGGGGAAGGGCAAAGGATGGAGTGGGGTCGGCAGGAAAAGGGGCTAAGGGCTGCAAATGGTTAAGGAGGACGTGTCCTGCATCCCGGTGGAAACACCTAGAATCTGGACCTCAGCACTGAGAAACCACGCGAGAATGAGGAGAAGAAACCAGTAATGGTGTCAAACTGCATCCCCACTTGAGTACTCATTTCTCCCTCCTTATCCCTACTCCTCAGCCTCGCTGCCTTCTTTTTACCTGTAGTCTGACCCCATGGCAGGGAAGGGCGTCCACGCTGCTCCGAGCTCCTTGCCCGGAAACACTCGGTGTCCGCGAACCTCGTGGGCCTTGATGGCCTAAGCCACCAGTGGGCGGAACGAGCGGCCGTGACGCGACCGTTGCCATGGGAACAAGCCG
>NW_006921621.1:14950778-14991296 GCF_000298275.1 Orycteropus afer afer
CCGCCGCCTCAGCCTCCGCAGCCGCCCCAACCTCCTCCGCCATCGCCTCTGCCTCCGCCGCCGCCTCCGATCCGTCCACGGCCCCGGCCCCAGCCCCGGCCCCGGCCCCGACCCCAGCCTCGGCCCCAGCCCCGCCCGCGGCCCTGCAAACCTCGGCCCCGGCCCCCGAGGCCCAGCCGCAGGCATAATGCTGCCCAGCTCCATCCAGATATCGGGGGAGCCCCTGTCAGGCGCCGAGGTGCGGGACATCTGCCGCGGCCTGCGCGACAACGCCGTGCGCCTGCTCTCACTGCGCGGCTGCCGCCTCTGCGACCGCGACTTCGGCCGCATCTGCCGGGCCCTGGCCGGAGCCACGTCCCTGGCGCAGCTCAACCTTAACCTGGGCGTCGTGTCCAGCCCCAGCCGCATCAAGCAGCTGGCGGAGGCGCTGCGGACCAACCGCTCCATCCAGTCCCTCTTGTGAGTGCGCCCCCTCGCAAGGGGGCCCCAGACACTACCCCCCTCCACTCACTCTCCCTGACACCTTCGGTTTCTCCGTACGATGATTTCCATTTACCGTACCTGTCTGCCCACTCACTATACGTTCTCACCCCTTCTACACACGTCTACCTCATCCCTTTTCCCATGCCTCCTCTACACCCGGACTTTACACACGTGGGCCCCACCTCAAATGAGGTGGGATACCCACCCCTTCCAGGCAATGCACGTTGTAACCCCCAACCTAACCACTGCATTTACTTCGTGGAGGTAGCTCCACAGTGCCAAAAATAGGCCCTGGGAACAAGACCCCTTACCCTACATTCTGCCCACCAGAGGATCCCAGTCCACCACGCTGTCTGTCGTGCCCCGTGTTCTGTCCTGAATCTCAGTTCCTACTGGGGAAATGAGCCCAGAGTCCCCCCTTCTACTTGCATTCATTCCCTTGGAGTCCAGAATTTTCTTTCTTCTTCCCCAGAACTCTCCCAAATGCTGTGACTGAGTTACCTCCCTACCCCCCAGGGCTCAGAGAATGGAGGGGGATCCCTAGGGGAGGTGTCCCTTCCCTCTACAAATAGATTTGACTGTGATGACCTCTGCCCTCTCACCTCACCCCCTCCCAGCCTGCATGGGAGTCCCCTGACAGATGCTGGACTGGCCTTGCTGAATCCAGCCCTGGCCCTCCACCCTGCCCTCGTGGCTCTGGACCTGGGGGACTGTATGCTGGGTGATGAAGCCATCAACCTCATCTGTGGCCTCCTCCCCCCGGATGGGGCCAAGTCTGGTGAGCAGGGCCCTGCTGAGGGCATGGCTTATGTGGCCTTGAAGAAAAGCTAAGTGCAGAGGGAAGGGGGCATGGTCCAGGGCTGAGGACTCTGGTAGTATGGGTGAGAATGTCATTTAAATCTTCTCAGGAGGGGGAAGGATTGGGGTCTAAGCAGAGTGATCACTCTGGATTCCAGGCTGGTGGGGGACAGGGGAGACTTGGATCCTTAATGGCCCTGGAGCTCTATGGGTGGTGGGAGTGGGATAGCCCAGAAACATGGGGTGGGGGAAGGGCTTAAGGAGGGCCTAATCCTCTGCATCCTGGCTTCTCACTGCCAAGGCTTGAAGGAGCTGACGCTGAGTGCCAACCCTGGCATCACCCCTAAGGGCTGGAGCCGCCTCGCCATTGCTGTGGCCCATAGCTCCCAGGTTCGCGTCCTCAACCTGGACTACAACCCCCTGGGTGAGGCTCAAGAACCCTTTCTATCCCCCCCACCCCACCCTCTACCCAAGAAGCTGAGAACATTAGTTGCCATGGTAACCCCCTTGCTGAAGATGGGAAGAGGGGACTCAGGGATCAGGGAGGTGTTAAGAGAACACACCTGTGTGAAGAACCAGACGATTAACAGGTATATGCAAGCACCAATCACCATCCTCTCTTACCTACCACCCACCAATTGTCAGGTTTTCTTAGCCTAAGGGTGGGATCTAAGGTTGCTAGGGCAACAGAGAAACTGACTAGGAGGAAGGGTTAGCAGATCAGTGCTAGAGCACAGGTGAGTGTGTGCTGTTTCCCCAGGTGACCACGTGGCAGGGATGCTGGCTGTAGCTGTGGCGTCTAGCCGTACCCTAGAGGTCCTGGATTTGGAAGGCACAGGGCTCACCAACCAGTCAGCACAGGTGAGAAGTCATTGTGTCTGGGGACAGGCTAGCGGGTAGGGTGGAGGTTGGCCAGTATGTCTGTGGACATACCCTGTTGTTGTGTTGTTGCTATATGCCATCGAGTCGACTTGGCAGTATCACTACGGAAGTAGATTGCCCAACCTTCCTTCTGAGGAGTGGCTGGTGGGTTTGAACCGCCAGCCTTCTGGTTAGCAGTCAAGTGCCTTAGGCACTACGCTACCACAGCTCCCGTGGACATACCCTAAGGGGTGGCAAGTTGGGGTCTGAGGACCTGCCTTAACTGTGCCCATCCCTTTCCACACTCTTTCCTGCCCAGACTCTGCTGGACATGGTAGAAAACTACCCCACAGCTTTGAGGAGCTTGGTGTTGGCTGAGAACAGCATTAGCCCAGAGCTGCAACAGCAGATCTGTGACCTCCTCTCTGAGGGGGAGGAGGAGGAGGAGGTGGCAGCAGGGGCTGGCGACACCCCAGAGAGAGGAAGGGAGCCTGCTGCCCACCAGAGGGGCAGCAACTCCTGGATGTGCCCCAGTGGTAAGAGCCCAGAGGGTTAATCAGAGCCAGGCCTGGAAGAGGGTTGGTACCAGGGAGAGTGGGTGTGGGAAACCTAGGCCACCCCTCATCTGTTTGGTGGTTCCCAGTGGGAAAATAAATGGTGGCCTGAGAACCCCTCTGCCCCTCCACAGATACCAGCTCTCAGATGGTGCTAATGACGTCTGGACTAGGGGACAGTCTCTTGGCTGAGACAGAGATGTGACCCTCCACTTGGGCTCCAGCGCAACATTACATTTGCCCACGTTCCCAGCACCTAGCCCCAGATATCAGGGTCTGGTCCTGGGGCTTGGGAAGGGAACACAGGGGCGGTGCCTGGGGCTCTGGCAGCTCTGGCATTGTGGTGGGAGGCTCTGGAAGCTGGGACTGGGCAACAGCCTTGATGGACACTTGAACCCAAGGCAATGCTTCTGGACTTGTTAGCAGCTCTGGCTGCAGCCCGCTGGCTCAGAAGAGATTTAATGAACTCCACAACCTGGCGTGTGGCTGTGGTTACTGGGGACTGGCCCGAGGGGAGGAATCAGAACTACCACAAAGCACCACTAGGAGTCAGTGCCATCCAAGCTGCAAGGCAAATCTGAAAGGGCCCAAATCTTTCAAACAGGCCTGGTCCAGTCCTTAGAGCCCTAGGACTTCAGGTTCTCAAGTGACACCTTACACAGAGTCCACAGAGAGCATAACCAAGGTAAACAACACACCTCCACAGCTGGGCTGGACTCAACCTCCAAGGGGGCTCAGGGGCTCCGCCAGTGTTATTGGAGGTGTACCCTTGCCCACTGTCTGATGCTCTGTGCCCAGGGAAGCCCAAGGCAGGTGAGGAAAAGGGGAGTTACTATCAAAAACTAGGATAAGAGTCTCCTGCAAACCCTCAAGCATGAAGGAGAAGGCCATTAGTATATACATTAGACAATTCCAGTAAAATAGTTTATTTGATTTTAAAATAGTCATCAGTGTGAAATTTTCCCAAATCTGGGAGTAACAGTCTAGAGCCAAGGTTGGGAGGGAAGCCAGGCCTCACACACAGCCCAGCATGAGGCCCCAAACCCCACCTTCCACTCCCTTCCAGAGGGAGGAAGGAAACAGCTGAGGAGAGCCCTGAGTCAGCCTCTGCCTCACCCCCCTAGAATCAGCTATGGCAGGCCCCCTGAAGGCAACAGCTCCTGCAGAGAATCTGCGGGGAGAGGGAAGCAGGCAGAATACAGAAACTGGAGGTTAATAACCGCAACCCCCCCAACACACACACACACAGAACAAAAAACAAAACCTGTAGGATATGAGAGGAAGATAAACACTGGCATATTAAACCCTTAGCTCCCCAGAGCAGCCCAGTCTGGGCTGACTGGAGGGTAGTTCAAGAAGAAAAGGAAAAAACCATGAGGCAGGCTGCTGCTAGTCAGTGGATGAAGGTGAAAGGCTTAGTGTGGTCCAGGCCTGACCCCACCCTCAAAGGCCTGGAGGGGACAAGTGCGAGAGCCTGGGCTGGGGACCCTGAGCGGCAAGGATGCGGGGTGGTCTTGTGGTCCCAGTGCAGCAGTAGCAAGAAGGCAAGCAGGTGGCCTAATTGAGCAGGTTGCCCTGCTCTTGGGCCTGAGTCAGGCTGTCCTTGCGGTGTAGGTGGTGAACCCCCATCCTCTTAGGGCTGCGCTGGGGGCGGCTGGAGTTGGGGAGTGGCCAGGCCCTGCTTTCAGGGTAGGAACTGCCAGGCCCCTCCTCAGTGCCTCTGTCACTGGGCAGCAGGCTCTGGCGTTCCTCCTCGGGACTGATGGGCAGGTTCAGCTCTTCCTCCTCTTCCTCCCTGGGAAAGCCAGAATCAGTGTCTGTTGGCAGCAAAATGCCTTTTTCACCAGGTGGGGAAGAAGGTGCCTGAACCTCATCATCTCTGTCAGTGGGGTTAAGGTCAAAATGGTGCTGTAGCTCAGGGAGCACATCACGTCCAAAAGCAGTGCGCTGGGCCACGGTGGCAGGTGGAGGGGTGCGGTCCACAAATGCTCTCTGCCAGCTGGCCAGTAGGTCCTCCTCAGAGCTAGCTGAGCTGGCTGGGGCACTGAGTACCGGGTGGGCTGGGCTGGCCTGATGGTGGGGTGAGGCCTGGGCTGAGGCAGGGCTGCTAGGGACTGGGCTGGGGCGGGCCCGCTCATTCCCCTCCTCTACCAGGCTCAGGGAAATGGCCTGGCGGGTGGCGTAAGTACAGTTGGGCAGGGGGCTGTTGCGGGGGATCCGCACCTTATCCTCAGAGAATTCTATTACCTTACGGCCAGGATACAGTGGGTGGGGCAGGGATGGAGTGGGGTAGGGGCTCAACTTTTCAAAGGCCGGCCGCAGCTCCTCCTCTGGGAAGCCCCCAGCAGTGCCCAGGGGGCGGCACTCCCCATTGGGCTGGGGGACAAGGCTTTCAGGGACCGGCGGACTGGCTGGATCACCCAGGGCATCCCCACTCATGTCCACGTGCACAAAGACGTCTTCAGCCAAGGGATGGCCAGCACTGCCCGACTGGGCTGAGTTGAGCAGTAGAGACTCAGGCTTCTCCAACACACGGGCAATGACAGAAGTGGGCACCACAGCCCCTGGGGCCAGGCTAGAGGCAGGATTCAGGCTGGCAGCTTCTTGAGCACTGTGCAGATGTTTCCGAACCATATCCTGTAGCTCACAGGGCAGCTGGGGTAAAGGAGCAAGAGAAAGGTGGAGAAGCATGAATGATCCCAGACTAAAGACAGCTAGCTTGTGGCAAAAATACTGGTTACCATGTATAAGTACTAGCTTGTGCTTTGCACTATGCTGTCTCTTGTTCACAAGCATGCCATAGTGTATCTTCATCTCACAAATAAATGGAGGCTCGGTAGGGGTACAATAACTTGAAGGTTTTGAGTCGCACAGCCAGGTTCAAACCCAGATCTGCCTCTGTGGCCCATGTGCTCTCATCTCTCTCAACTTCAGCAGAGGCTTCTGCCCAAACGAGACCTAAGTTTAGATTATGTGGACTCACCAGCAGCTGTGGAAGCACCTCCCTCCTTCTGCATGCCCCACCAACCTGGGGCCTGTGCCTCCAGGGTCTAGAGGTCACCCCTTGGGATAAGGGGATCAGGTGGGCCCGATTTCTCTCAATGTCCTCTAGTTGACAGCTCTGGCCACCCCTCTTCCTGCATGGGATCCTGAAATTGAATTCCTCTCTCCCTTTGTTCTAAAAATACCAACAGGGTTGGCCCCTCAGCTCTAGTGATGGGCCCTAGATTGCACAGGAAACCAAACAGTGGCAGAGCTGTCTGTCTTGAGAAGACATGGAGGTGAGGGGAAGGCAAACTGGAAAAGGGAGAGTTAAAAGCAGGGGGAAGAAGGAGGAGGTGCAGAAACTAGAGCTAGAGGAGTCCTTAAACACGAACAGGTCTAGGAGGAGGGTGTTATACTCACATCAGCGAACTTGTGGTTTCGAAAGTGAGACTTGTTGCACTTGAGAAGCTGCACAGCCAGGTTGCAGTCCAGGCGGTACCGTTCCTGCAGATATAGACCTGGTTCAGAGATGCTGGCCTTGCCCAGGGAGAAGGGCTGGGCCAGGACAGCCCACCTCAGGTGAGGAAGGACCTGGCCTATGGACCCCAGAGCAGGTGGAGGGCACATACATTGAGCTCCTCCAGCTTGTTGATGGTGTTCTTGGCATCCAGCAGCTTGTTGGTCAGTTCCACAATCTCCCAGTCTAGTGTCTTCTTATCCATCTCAGCCTTCTTGATCTGACGCACAAAACTTATGGTAAAGCCAGCTCAGACACTAACCAATCCCCTTTTCCCTTTCCACCTCCTCCCAGCCCAGAGACATAGGAAGCCACAGGTGCCAGGGCAGCCAAGGCAGATAGGACAGACAGATAACAGACAGATAGAAGAGACCAGGGTCCTTTTCCTGCTCTCTAGGCTAGCTTGGGGCAGGGGCTTCCTGGGCATGACCTACTGTGGCCTAAGCAAGTATAGAGCTGCCTACCACTTGCCTAGGGACTCTAGGCACCAGGAAAGGCAACTGGTACCTCAGAGACATTAACTATGCAAACCCTGGGGCTGAAGCCTCTGTGTGTAGCTGTTTCCAGGATCAGGCAAAGAAGTGTGGGGAGTGGGGCTAGGAGGCAGCTGGGGCGCCTATGAGATTATCTACCTGAGCAGGGAGGAAGCTACAGCCTCGAAAAGTACCCTTGATCTTCAGCTCACTGATTGAATCCCTCTCTTCCCCCCAAAACTGGTGTGCGTCTGCTGCCATTGGCAGCTGAGATGCTCAGTGGTCAGTGGTAACACCCATAAGTGCCTGTGTTAGAGCCAAGAACAGGCTTCCCAGCTGTCTCCCAGGAGGGAGGCCTTGTCTCTACTGCATGAGCCTCAAACAGGAAGAAGAAAGGAGTGGATGCCCTTGAGCGGTAGGGTGAAACATCCGGGGCCCCAGCAATCCCAGGTTTCAGCTGAAAAGGTTTCAGGCTAAGGAAAACAGACAAACTCAGACGCAACTGCAAAAATCCAGCTGTGGCTAAGAGAGGCCTGAGAGTGCGGCAGCAACGGTGGCAGCATGAGGGGGAGACGAGGAGAGAAGAGAAACAGTGTGAGCATTAAGACAGTCCTGACATGCACAGCACACTGCAGTCCCCTTCCAATCACAGTCCATCCCAGCTCCCAACCTGCCCCAAGCCCCAGGGCAGACTGGCACTCCCCAGTGACAAGTCCTAGGCCCCCTGCTTTGCCATGAGGAAAGTGCCAGCCACACTGCAGTGCTGGGTAGGTTACCAGCGTGTGCAGCTTGTCCTCCAATTCTTGGTTGGTCCGCTGGGAAGCCGTGTAGCTGTTCTGCAGCCTGGAGAGGGTACAGGGCAGACCCCTTGGTCAAGATCTAATTCTTTAGGCCCAGCTCTGTTCCTCCTCACTGTGGGATCTTAGACACGTCATTCTCCTCAGAAATTCGGTTTCTCATGAGAATCTGATGATCTCAGAGACCTTTCCAGCTAACCTTCTAATGAATGGGGAAATGTACGCATGTGTGCCCTGGCAGTTCATCCCCATACCTACGGAACTTGTCCTTATATTTGTCCAGCTCCTCACGGCTCTGGCCCAGCTCCAGCTCCAGGCAATCCTGCCCAATTTCCAGTTCACGCTCCAGGGCCTCAGTGCGCCTGGTGGCTGAGGCCAGGCGCCGGCGGAGCTCTTCATTTTCCTGCTGCAAGAGCCTGGCAGGGTGGGGTGAGTCAAGGACAGAATGGGCATCAGAGATGGAGGGGCCAAGTCCTAGACTCAGACTAGGCTCAGGAAGGAAGGAAAAAGGATGAAAGGAGGATAGGCAATTGGGAGCAGGAGGGCTTCTTGAAACTAGGCCTGTGTTTGGGACAGCACATTCTATAGGCCTGCTGGCCCTGAGAAAACACGTTGGGCTGGAGGATGGGGGAAGACAGAGAGGACGGCAGGGGACAGCCTGACACACCCCTCCCTCATTGGATAAGAATGAGGAGGAAACAGAATTGACGGGAGTGCAGCTCCCATCTCAGTCTCTGGTTACAGCCCAAGCCAGCCAGCCACCAAGCCCCCAGCTCCAGTTTCCCCACTGCACAATCAGGCTTCTCCATTATTAATCCCCTGGAAATGCAGCCCAGCACTGCCCTGCTCTCCAGAGGCCTCATGGGGCTGACAGAAAGGGCCTCAGGGAGGCAGCTGTCACGGGGGGCCACTCTCTCCAGGGCCAGGAGCTGGGGCAAAGCTCTTTAGCAAGAGCGGGCCCCTCAGAGTGAACCACCTCCTGGCTGCAGGTTCTCTCAGAGCCCACAGGAACAAATCCTCTTTTCCAGAAGGAATATCCATAGCACCAAGCCTCTTCCCAAAGTCCCCAAAATACCCCACCCCAGCCTTTCTCTCTACTAATGCAAATAAAAGCCCAACAGTATCAACAGCCTGGCCTGGAGCTAAGAGAGGCAGAGTTGAGGTGAGCAGGGCAGTCTTGTGGGCAGCAGATACTCACTTCATCCTCTCTGCATCAGTCAGAGGCTCCTGGACAAAAAAAAAAAAAAAAAAAAAAAACTTGAGGCTCAGCTCTGGACCACTGGCCTCCTGGTTGACCCACCCTCCAAACAATCCTAGAAAGGGCCCTTTCTGAAGCCCAAAGACTCTCATAGCAGGGGTGGGCTGCAGAGCCCTCTAGAGATGGAAGAGGCAACCCACTAATGCCCAAACAAGATGAGACTATCCTCTCCCATGACAATGAGAAGACTCAAGAACCCCTTCCAACCCCACCCGTACATGAGCTCCAAGCCCTCTCTTAATCCTTAAGCCAGTTGTAAACAGGCCCCAGTAAACATGCTACCTCTCTCCAGCCCTGGGGATATAAGAAACTCAGTTTTTCACTGGGCTACTCCACACAGGCATAGCAGAGACCTTCCAGAGTGAAGAAATCAGGCCAAGCTATAGGATTCTGAACTCTAACAAAGCCCTCCCAGCCCCCTGGAGGAAGACAGGAGGAGCAGAATCAGGACCATACCGTGGCTCAGGAAGTATACTGCAAGGGTGGAGGGGAGCCTCTGGGCTAATCACGATTAAGACAAGGAAAGTATCTTATTTTACTCCAAATTTCCCACTCCATCCTCCCCAAGTTCCTATGTTGGTCACAGCTCAAAAATCAGAGCTCAGCCAACAGAAAAGCTGAGTTAGCATGTGTAATGATAAAAGGAAGCTATCAAAGAGCCCAATCCAAATAGAGCTGACTGCTTCAGAACTCAAGTCATGGGCAGGTACATGAGAGTGGGAAGCACAGACCAGACAATGGTTAAGATCACATACCCTGAGCCGCTGACACCTGGATTCAATCCTGTTCCACCATTTATTGGTTAATATACCCTTGAGCAAAGTCCTTAACCTTGTAAACCTTAGCTTGCTCATCTACAAAACCAGGAGAATGCCCACTGGGTAGCACACAGACCACTACCTGACATCTATCATGTTCCCTGAACTGAAACAGGGCAGTCACGGCATTTTGCCACCCTGAATCTGACCAAAGTGGGCCACAGTGCCCTTGATGCTCATCGTCTGCTGATGATCTCTCAAGTTCTTTAAATGTGTTTCAGTCACAGCAACAAGGTAGAAGTGTGTTGCTTGTAAATTTTCACCCAAATCACAATAAAAATTTAAAAAACAAATAAATAAATACAGGGTGGAAGTGTGACCACAAAGGGAATACTCCACTGCAATACTCATTTCCTCCCTTTGATAAATTTAATGAGGGAGGATAACCAACTTGGAGAATGTTGTGCAGTTGACTATAGGCTTCCTAAGAGCAGTTCCTGGCAGGGAGTACATATTTAACAAATGTTTACCAAACAAAGCAAAGCTGGAGGAAGGGCTAGACTTCCTGGGGACAGTGAAGAGAGCAGCTGGTCTGGTGGAGAGTAGCTGGAGTACGCCTCCTCACAGCCTCCAGAGGGGCTGCAAGCTGAATGGCTCTCGTCCACCAGACAGGACTAGAGTCCCAGCCTCTGGCACATTAGGACCCCTCAGTATGCATTCCTGCCGGGCTGCCTCTTGTAGGGAAAGAAAGATTGTATGGGATTGTTTCTGCTGAGCTACAAAGACCCTGGGGGTCACCAACATGTCATGTGTTCACAGATGTCCCCCATGAGCCTACACTGCCCTCACTAGCACTGCTCTAACTAGGAGACCCCAGGCCTCTATCAGCAGTGCCAAATTCTCACTCATAAAGAAGTTAGCCAGGCACCCAGCCTCAGGGGACTGCCTCTGCCAGCCAGGACTGGGGGACCAGTCGTGCTAACCTCCTGCTCGAGCCGGGATCCAGGGGCTTCCAGCCGCAGTTCTCGATGTTCGGGTGGTGCCTTACGGTAGGGTTTCTTAACTGGGGCTACACTGGTCATTCTGGGAGGTAAGGGCTCCTTGACCTGCTGAGGGGAAGCAAGGAAGGAAGAGGCTCAGAGATGTGGTCAAGAGGCATTTAAATTGAGAAAATAAGACAGACAAAAGGGAACATATACAGGAGCTACCACAGAGGCAAACAGGCCTGGGCCACTACTGGAACCATTAAAGGGCTGGACTTTGCTCTGTCCATTTCCCAGGGGTCTGGAGACTGCTGAAGGGTAGGACATGAGTCTAACAGGAAACAGACAAAAGCAGAAGCTGGCTTTGAGGCCCGGGGCAGGGTCCAGGGCTTGAGCACCAAAAAGAGCAGGTCATGCCCTAAAAGCTAGGGCAGGGAGTCTAAAGTGCAGCCCACCACTCTCTTTTGAAGACCTCAGAGGGAAAAATGTGTCTTCTATGCCTCAGTTTCCTCAGTTCTAAACTGGAGATATGAACAGGACCAATTGCACAGGGTTGTCGCAAAGATTAAATGAGTTAAGTAAAGGATAGTGCCTGTTATTAATGTTAATAAACATTAGCTTAAAAGAGTTTGAGGATGTTCACTCAACACAGGCTCCTCAGTGGGGATGCCAAAGTTTAGGAGCACTCTCTGGTCAGGCCATTGTAGGCTAAGCCCCTCTGGCTTCTACCACACTCCTTTCACCAGTGCCCCCCAAGAGGGGCCACCTTTCTGCCCCTTCACTTGCCAGCTTCCCCAGAGCAGAGCTAAGAGAGGGGCACAGGCCTCACCAGGGACATACCGTCTGTTTGTCAGCAGCTCCCTCTGTTCCGCTGTCCAAGACTTAGCCCTCGGCTCTCCACATCCCACTGCCCCTCCACTTCCTCTGGCCAACAGCTCCTGAAACCAGAGAAGGGAAGAAAGTGGAAACCAGGTGTCAGCCGCCTGTCTGTCAGTGCCACAAGCCTGCCTGCCCAGTCCAGGATCTGGAAGGCCCCTAGGGAGATCCAGGCAGGAAAGCCATAAAGCAGGAGGTGTGAGGGGGAAAAGGATAGAGGCGGGGGAAGGACTGCAAACACTAGGGTCTTGCCTTTCTCCAAGAAGGCACTGTCCCAGGCCCAGATGACAGACACATGTATGTCTGTGTATGTGTATGTATGGTCTCAGCTTATCACAAGCCCAACTCTGGAAAAGGTCCAGTCCTGTCTTGTCCGTATCCCTACCCTACATCTGCCTGTTCATATCAAAGGCCCCTCAGGGTCTGAAAATAACTAAGTGATTTAGGGAATATGAGTTGCAGAAGAGAACATCAGGGAAAGGCCTAGTAGAGACCCAAGAAGATAAGCAGAGAAGATACTGGAGGAAAGGCTCCTCTGCCCTAGCAATGTTTCTACAAGAGGCCTAAACACACCTTCTGTGTACAATGATGATCAAAACATTTTGCCATGAGGTCTTAGGGACTTAACTGTGTCCCCCAAAATTATGTGCTGTAAATCCCAACCTCTATGCCTGTGGTTCTAATTCCATTCAGGAATGGGTTGTCTTTGTTATGTTAATGAGGCAGAATTAGTGAAGACTGTTTGGAGTGACTCTTCTTTGACACATAACAAGAGATTAAACTAGCAAGCCAGAAGCAGAGACAGGGGAGGAGAGATGCCACACCACATGCAGATCACCAAGGAACAAGGACTTTCCTCCAAAGCTGACAGAGAGAGCCTTTCCCCTAGACTCAGTGCACTGAATCCAGACTTTTAGCCTCCTAAACTGTGAGGAAATAAATCTGTTTATTAAAGCCATTCACTTGTGGTATTTCTGTTATAGCAGCACCAGAGAACTAAGACAGGAGGTTACATCCAGAAGAAGAAATGTGAAAAGACAGCAGTTTAGAATGGTGTTTCTCAACCAAGACAATTTTGCCCACCAGGAGGCATTTGGCAGAGACATTTTTGATTGTGTTGGGGAGGGTGGCCAGCAGTAGCAGCATATTACTGGCATCTAATGGATAGAGGACAGGGATGTTGCTAAATATCCTACAATGCACAGGATAGCCCCTCACAACAAAGAATTATCAGTGCAAAATGTCAATAGTGCTAAGGCTGAAAAACTGGTGTACAGAAAACCAAAGTCTGGCAAGTCAAGACACCTGGGTTATAGGCTGAGTGCCACTTCTGCTACATACTGTGTGGCCCTGGCTAAGTCCTTTCTCAGTGGATAAGCCTGTTCCTCATCTACACAGAGGTGGCTGGACAGAATGACCTGTGATGTCCCCTTCAAGCCCGCACCCCTCCCTGGCCACCTGTAATAAGCTGGGCTGCAGCATGGGGGCAGCAACTACCACAGGGACCAGTGGTGGCAGTAACCTTAGGTGGCCTCCTAGGTATAAAAAACAATCTGTTCTCCACCCCAATCCACCTAAACAGAGCTGGGGGCTAAGAGAACCCTTTTGGGCTGAAGCATGCATTCCTGCTGTCGGGACATGCCCTGGCCATGACTCCTGTCACATTCCAACAGGGCCTGGGGCAGGAAGCATGGTGAGGGGGTAGAGAAGGTGGAGATACAGGAGTGGCCTCCCGCCTCTATCTGGGTAGCCAGGTTCCTGGCATGGGGTTCTGGGGGAGCTGGGGAGAGGCAGCACAGGCACGAGCCGCCAACCTCCGCCCCTTTGATGGTGAGGCAGAACGTGTCCCCACAGGGCACAAGCAGCATGCCGTGTTGGGATGACTTCCTGCACAGGAATCTGGGCGGGCCTGAAAGGACAGCACATTCCTGGGGTATGGGGGAGCAAACAAGTCACCCCCCACAAATTCCCTGGCTGTCCCTCCAAAGGCCCTAGGGTAGGGGCACCTATGGCTGGAGTAGAGGCCTGTGAAGTCCCAAACCAGCCTGGCTGTCTGGGTTCTGATATTCAGACACAGGGACCGTATGTGAGCTGGAAAAGGGCTAAGAGATACAGGTAGTCAAGAGCTTTGACAAAATCAAGGGGAGGCTCCCAATAGCTGCTCTCTGCTTTCTCCTGTCCCCTAAGGAGAGATCAGTGCCTGTTCCTTCTCCCTGAGCTCCCCAGTCTGCTGAGTAACCCTTTTTTCTCTACAGGTCCTTCTGTGGATCCCTCCCAAAGCCCACACTGTCCTTGAGGCACCGGGACTCTTGTACAAGTTGAGAGCAGATAGGTAGGGAAAACAGAGTCAAAACCAAAAACCCAAATTCATTGCCATTGAGTCAATCCCGACTCATAGCAACCCCTCCTTGCGTTTCTGAGGCAGTATCTCTACGGAAGTAGATTGCCCAATCTTCCTTTCGAGGAGTGGCTGGTAGGTTTGAACTGCCAGCCTTCTGGTTAGCAGTCAAATGCTTTAGGCATTAGGCCATCAGAGCTCCCAAAACATGCTCAGGCCTCTGTAATTCTACCTGTAAGAAGAGCTGCTTCATTCTATGTCCCACAGACTGCCCTTTAGTGGCCACACATATTACAGCTCATCCTGCCTTGCCTACTAAAAATGTCCTTGACCCTATGTCACCACTCTCTACCCTACAGCAAATATTCCCAGAGCTTCCATGGTCACAGAGCATCTGAACTTGCTGAAGGAGAAAGCATTAACACTCTGGGAGTGGGGGTTATTCTCTCCTAACTAGAGCCTACTCTTTTCAAACATTTCAGAATCACAGGGAGGGGGACCACTCTCACCTGAAGAACAGAAGGCAGGACCCACTAGGAAACCAAGTCTCCCAGGAAGCCTTCAGTGTCCCCAAGACAAGTCCACAAGGGAGCGTGTGCTACTCCCTGCCCCATATCTATATCCATAAATACATCAGACACAAAGACCCTAGCCTTAACTCCTGAAATCTGCTAAATGCCTCAGATCCACGAGGGGCTCACAATTCTAGGCCTGATCAGGAAGCGACCAAACGGACCTGGCAGCCCACTGTCCTTGACTCAAAGTGCTGCAGGGAGGGGAAGCACAGATGTAGGGAGGAGAGTGATGGAGGTGCGGTAGAGAATAGATCAAGCAGCAGCTGGACACTCAGTCCCACCTGCCGCGTGGGGATCAAAGGGTGAGTGGAAGGCAGTGAACAGGCCCTCCAAGAAGGCCCCACTACCAGGAGCTGCCCTCTGGCCCCACTTCCTCTACCTAAAGGTTTCCCAGGCTGCCTTGGAGAGTTTTAGACCAAGGAGGACTCCCAGCCCCATGTTTTGCAGAAGAGACCCCCAGGGAAAGAGGCTGGAAAGCTTAGAATGGGCCATGGGGCATGATGAGCAAGCAGCAGTCAGGGACAGTCTCAGAAGCCTCTGAATGCTGAGCTGGCTCCAGGACATCTCCAAGAAGATGGTCTTCTGGTGGAAGGTCTGGAAATCAACAGGTAAGAATTCACTTCCATCCCATCCCAAACTACCTGAGCCTCAACTCAAGATGCTGGCTACAAGAGCTGTGCCCAGGAGAAAGGTTGAGGTCTAGGGTTAAACCTCTGGCTGACTCAGACTGGCCCAGGGCTCTTCTGGCTATCCTGTAGGCACTGAGGAGGGAGCTACTGGAAGAGTGGTCATCATGAAGGTGGGGTGAGAAGGGAAAACAACTCTCCTCACCCCTCCCTGCCATCCTCTTCCTATTCTGCATAGCAGTCATTCTTTCTTTCTCAAAATCAGTTCAGAGGAGAGCCTCTACCTCGTATCTGCTGGGGTGGAGAGGGGGGTGAGAGCTTCCTAATTGCCGTGTTGCAATCTGTTAGTCGGTACAGGCCGCCTGTTGCCGCCTGCCCTTTATTAAATACCTTCTCCCTGATTACAGCCCCATGGGGCACGATTAGCTGCCTCCAGAGAAAGAACAAAGTCTACTTTCATTAGAAATGGGACTAGGCACGCACAGCAAACCTGCACTGTGGACCCACTGAACAGCTGAACAGAGTGTAGACAGAGACAGATGTAAGGAACAATGTGCACCAGAAACCAGCTGAGCAGGATCCTTTAATCCCAGGACAATCTGCCAAGCATTGCTCTTTAACCAGGAGGTAGGACTCACACCCACTGCCTTCTGTGGGTATGGTTTGTGGGTTTGTGTCTGCGACCAAGGGCTTCCACCATAGCCAGAGATCACTGCTGCTGGAGATGGAATGGATAAGACAGAAATCTCTTCTGAGTTGATTTTTTTCCAAACCACTGTCCTAACTACTCCCCTCAGCAAACATCCATAGGAAACAACAGCAAAAGGCTCAAGCCCAAGGGCCAAGGACACCCTCTCCCTTCATCCTGCCATCCTTTCTGTGGGTCTGCCCAACAAGCAGGGCAAAGTCAAAGGTGCAGGACAGGAAGGAAGGGCCAAACATGCAGCTTTCTCCCTGCTTACAGCTCAGAGGGCACATAGGGTTGTATACAGTGGGCACTAAGAGAAGCTATAGGAGTGTGAGGTGTGGAGGACACCCCATGCTCACTCAACAGAGCCCAGATTCTTACAGGACACGAATGGGGTCTGTAGCTAACAGTGTAGACAGGGGCAGAGAGGCCCCAGGACCCATCCACCCCCAATACTGGCATAGGAGAAGGAAACAGGATTGAATTCAAAATGGATGTGGCTCTCTGGCTTTCCAGATTTCAGCCTTCCCTCACTGGGCATCAACTCCAGCTTTCCATGTTCTGCACTACCATCTCACCTCAGTCCACAACTCTACTGGCCTGGGTCTAGTTGCCAGCCCTAGACAGAGATTGCCTCCTCCACTCCCCGTATCACCAATACTTCCTTTAGGTGATTATGGCCTCAACAGGTGATCTGGGCTCGGACCACTTCTCAATGTATTGACATGCCTCTCTGCTCACAGTTGTCACTGAATCAAGAAAGAGACCGCGAGGGGACAGTGAACTCAATCTTCCAAATTGGGAAGGACCACACACTTCACCACAAAAATCATTAAAGCTCTTCTTTATAATTCATCCAATAAAAGTCAAATGGAAGTTAGTAATTGCTACTGCTTTTAAAATGAAAGGGAAACTGGAGATGTTTCAGAATACCCCAGCTATGTTGTATGCTATCTTAAATCCCTTGGAACCCAGCAGAATATAAATAAGTAATAAACAGAAGCCTTTCTGAAAGCCCCAATCAGCTGCCAGAACGTGAATGTCTGATCACACAGGGAGAGGCCTCCCCTGCGGCACTCATTGCTGGACACAGAGTCTCTGAACTCTGCAAGGCTGGGGGAAGCTCTGCCCCTTCAGCGGCAGGCTACACTCCTGCCACACTAGTCAACACTCTGGCTGCTTCTCAAGCCTCCGAAATCCAGGCTGTGCCTTCAACTGAGGCCCAAGAAACACAACTGACTATCCGGCAAGGGCTAGCCCTGTGATCAGGTGACCAGAAGTGGCCCTAGGGATTGTCCAGGAGGACACCCCCAACACCACTAATATGTCCCTCATCCATGGTGCCTGCCAGTGAACAGAACAGCCCCAGCACAGTGAGCTGATACTACCAAAGTCTACCCTCTGTTGTCCCTTGGGTGCCCCTCCTGCTTGCCAACAGCCCCCAGTTTCCGGCATGCAGCTGTTCCTGAGATACATGAGCAAAGCCCTCAACAATCCTGGGCGCGTGGCAGGCAGGCAGCCAACAGCTCAAGGGGTGGGGCCTGGGCAGAGACTCTACTCTGCTGACTAGACTAGAAGATGCCAGCTTGTGCCCAGACCAGCCCTGCTACCCTGCACACTAAGGGGCCTGTCCCCTCACCAACAGCTTGCTACCCACCACCTCTCCGGGCAAGTACAATCTCACCTCTTAGGAAAAGCTCTGGCCCTGACTTGGCCCCCCTGCCTGCTCTAAGCTGAACAAATTGACAGGTTTTTATAGTCAAAATGAGTGAGAGTCTTTCTGTCTAGAGTAATCCTAAGTACTCAGAACTAGTGCTGCTAACCTGTGAAAGCCCACCTGGCTCTACACCTGAGCAAATACTTCAAGTCTATCCACTGGCCTATAAGCCAAGAAAACACTTCCTTTTCAAAAAGACAAGGTGGTTGATGACCACATGATCCAAACCTCTCCCAGAAAGGCAGGTCCAAAAGAATCCCCCAAATCATAATCAGCACTTCACATTACACCCATGCTCTGTCTTTAAGGAAGGACAAAGGGAAGGGATGGTCCTGAATCACGCCTGGCTCCAGGCCCTTTTGCTTTCCTGGTCAGAGCCAAGCCACAAAAACCCTCCAGCGTGTTAAGCCCCTATTCAGGGCCCCCAGAGACTCTGCAGTACCTCCACCCTACACATTTACACACACACCTCATGCTAGCAGTCCCTGCCAGCCCAAGGGGAACAGAATCCATTCAGAGGGCCTTCAGGTCTCAAGCCTCCACGGTGCACCCTACTCAACACTGCACTGCCTCCAGACAGTGTCTGTCTAGAGAGTTCCCTGGCCAGAGCACCAGGGAGCACTGAGACCATCTGGCCTGTGCTCTCTAGACCCCCTCTCCTCTCTGAGTAGGAAGGGAGAAGGGAGTTCAGTAGGAGCTCCTCTATACAGTCTGCACTCACCCGTCTCACAATCTGAGGTCAGGGCCTCTCTGAGCCGATGGCAGAGTCCAAAGCCAGGTCCTGCCCCCTCTCTGCCTAAGGCACCCTTGCCAGCTCTTCTTGGCTAAAGTCCACCTGAAGCTCCAGACGTGGAAGGAGGTGGATGACCTAACTCCACCCACTCCATGTCCCAGAGCAATGGTCAATGAGGGAGCGGTATCTCAAATGGGTACCTGGTTCTGGACTCTAGCTTTCAATGTAAGTGGCTTCACTATTCCACCCAGGAAATTTTCCACAGCCAAGCTAAGGTTCTCCTCAACCTCTCCAACCCCAAAGGAGAACCCTGAACTGATCCTACATTATTATCCTGGAGTGAGAAAAACAGGTACGCTATTCAAACTTTCCCTCTGGATAAAGGAAAGAAACAATCTGGTCTAGAAGGAAATTCCTTCCAGTTTATCTAACACTGAGAAGCAAGAGCGGCACAGTGGTAGAGGGATATTCTCAAACTCCACGGTGCTGATAAGCACATACATTGAGCAGAAACTTTAACCAATT
Organism: Orycteropus afer afer; assembly: GCF_000298275.1. NCBI lineage: Eukaryota > Metazoa > Chordata > Mammalia > Tubulidentata > Orycteropodidae > Orycteropus > Orycteropus afer. The sequence continues at coordinate 14,969,324 of NW_006921621.1, forward strand.
CTGGTTTAAGGGAGAACTGAGTGGAGAGGGATGGAGGTGGGGACTCTAGCACAGGTAGGCAGATGGGCAGGAGGCCAAGCACAGGAAACCTCCCTCTCCTGGTGAGGAAAGGGAGAGCAGAGGAGATGGCATGATGTAAGTTAAGGAGAGAAGGTGGCCAGGCTGGGGGGAGGAATGGAGAACAGAGGCACTGCTAGTGGTACCCCCAGGGCAGGTTAGCTGGCCCAGGTCAGACTCACAGGGTTAGTGTCTTCTCCCCAGCCAGCTTTCCTGGTTAGCACGGTTATCCACAGACTCATGGCAGCCGCCCTCCAGGCACTCCATATAAACAGACAGCTTTGTTTGTGAGCAGCCTAACTCCGGAGCTGCAAAAAGAGAGCAGAAAGAATGCCAAACTGAAGGATGCTCATGGGTACACACTGCACTCTCCTAACAGGGAAAGCACCTCTGACTTACTACTAAACCCTCAGGGGCTTTTCCTCATTCAGAAATCATGCTGGGTACAAATCCAGCACTCACTCCCACTGGGGAGTCTGGCTCGCTGACCATAGGCACTAAGCCTCTCTAGTTGGTCAACAAAAAGAAAGGACAGCTATTGTGGAAGGAGGTAATAAGGAAGAGGGGAGCAGGGGGTAGGGGGCAGCTCCCCTGCCTCACTTAGTCCCTGAACACTGCTGCCAGGCTGCACCAAGGCTCCAGAGAGGCCAGTCAGGAACACTGAAAGCTGGACTGTGAGAACAAAGCCACCCACAGCTACAGCTGCCACCCATCCCCAGGCCTGTACCAACAGAGTTCATCCCACCACTGCCCATGGGCTCTGAGAAGAAGGAATGGGAGAGAACCAGCCTAGGAGTCAGAGGCTGTAACAAGAGCTGCATCAGAAAGCACAGCACAATGGGGTAGTGTGTGACCCAACCCAGAGTGTGGCCAGAGTGTGGCAAGGGGTGACACACTGCCACCTCACAGTTTCTGAAAGGGCCAGAGGAAGGCAGTTCCCAGGGAGCCAGCCCTAGAGGAACTCACTGAACCCACAGAGCTTCCCAGACTCCAACAGGGATGATACCACACACTCAGAATAAGCAATGTGCAGGAAGGCTACCCTTCCCAACACAGGAAGCCCAGGGAATAGCAGAAACAACTCTTTTCTGAAGCCCCCAAAATCATCCCAGGGGAAGTAACACACCCACACCCTGGCTTAGAGACATCAAGACAAATGCAGCCACAGCAGTGGAGTCCCAGAAATCCACAAGATGCTGACCACTGGGCACTAGGACAGGAAAGGTGCAGATGAGCAAACAGTGCTGATGCTAACAAAGGAGGGCAAGATGTTGGCAGACAGGAGCCAGGAGCAGGATTTTCTTCTGTAGTGGGAAGGCTGGCTGTTACCGTGATCACGGCAGAAAGGTGAGAACGACTACCCAGGCCTCACATATGGGCCTGGCCCTTCTCTCAAGTCTCAGGTCAAGATGAGGCAGGATGTGCCTCTACTCAGCTTCCCAGCTGCCTACTCACTGGCTCCCCACTGTGCTCTGACAATAGCCCCAGAGCTCAAAAAGGCCAAGGCGGACCATGGAGGAGATGAGACAACCATGCGGAACAGAAAAAAGACAACTCTTCTTGTCAGCCCTGACCTCTTCCCTAGTCTGGTATGAAAGCACATCCACTGACAGACTACCTTCAGAATCCTCATCCACAGAAAACACAAGAAACACAAGCTGAGTTTGGCTTGCTTTTAAAAGCAGAACAACAAGTGATCTGACTAATTCAAAGTTCAGAAACCAGGGACTCTCTCTGCACTAAAACAGGATGTGCAAATTCTGGTAATTTTTCTCTTTTTCCCACATGAAGATGAAAGAGGAATGGAAAGGAGACCTACACGTAAGATGGCAGTACTGATGCTCATGTTGCTTTTATATCCATCCTGATTTCCACTCCCTGCCAGTCAATTTCATCTCAGGATTAGAAACCACCTCTCAGGGAGAACCAAAGTGTCTGCTGTGGCAAGAACTTCAGTATAGCTTTTCCATCCCTCCCTGGCAGCCAGCTCCAGAGGAACCCACCACGCTGGGGAGGAAGGCCACAAGCCAGGCTCCTCCAAGACTCCAACAAAGACTAGTCTATCTATCCCTGGACAACTTGTTAAGTGAACAGAGCAAGCTGAAGGACAGTATGCAGTATTACTGAGTTCTGTGTTTTTAAAGACATTGAGATATTGACATAAAGATATTGAGGCAATATCTAAAAGTACACAAGAATGATTAACATACAATAAATGGTTAACAATAATTGCCTATCTTTAGGGAAGGGGTTAGTCAAGAGCAGAAGAAAGGGGGTAGAAAAGGGACATCTTTTCACTTTTTATTTTATATATTTTCTGTAGGACTGGTGTTTTGCAAAAGGGATATCTACTATGTTTATGATGAAAACCAACAATTTCTAGACATAAAAAGCCTCCATCTGTACTGTGCTTTACCACCCAAAGCACCTACCCTACCATTATATTTCCTTTGGTCTTTACAATCTAGTGAGGCCCACAAAACAGGTGACAGTACTCCTATCTGGTGGATAATACAACTGAAGTTCAGAGAGGACAAGTGACTTGCCTAACACCAAGGCAAAAGTAGGACAGAACCCAGTTCTCCTGTCTCCAACTCTACTGCAATGCACAGAAAGCTGTCTTCTCTAGGGAACCACAGGAAAGCCAGGATAATACTACTCTGAGATAAAGACCTTTAAAGGCTTCTGAGACTGAATTCCCCACTTGGCTTACCTGTGATGGTACAGAAAAGCCACTGCTCAGTACTGAGAACCTCTAAGTACAGCCTTCTATCCTGCTGGCTGAGAGGAAGCACAGGGTTTTCGGGCCTAGGCTGACTTCCCGTGAGGTAGTCCTTCCCCTCAGGGTGTAGTGACAGTCCCCAGTCACAGTTTACTGTGACAGTACATAGCTAGTCAAACATAGGGGCCCTTGTTCTTTACAGATTTCAAATGTCACCTGGCAGACAATTAGCACTTATAGGATAGTAGCTAACAAAGAAGTGGCCCTATTAGCCTCTACTAATGAAGTCAAGGAGACATACTCCCTCTAGAGCCTAAAGTACACAACACAATCAAGCCCAGTTGGCCCACCCACCTCCTCTCAAATCTGCTTAATAATGCCACCAGTAAAGATAAGCTGGTGCCCACTCTCACACCATGGGTGGTAGTGGTTGTTGTTAGGTGCCATTGAATCAGCTCCAACTCATAGCAACCCTATGTACAACAGAATGAATAATCCTTCCTATACCTGAGCCCATCATTGCATACCATGAGTAGAGGGGTAGAATCCAAGGGAGACTCCTTCACCCTATTTAATAGCTACTGGCTTCCTCCTTTTGATTCATCTGAGCATTAGCAAGGCTGCAGTAAGCCCTAACTATGAGCACAGAATACCCTAGACGGGACTAAAGATACTACAGAGCAATACAACCAGAAAAGCAAGCAGGTTACAGCCAGCACTGAAAAGTGCTTAATGAATAACCAAGAGGATGCTGACAGCCAAAGACTCTTTGTTGTTGTTGCTGTTGTTATGTGCCGTCGAGTCAGCCCTGACTCATAATGAACCCTCCTTGGGTTTCCGAGGCAGTGTCACTACGGAAGTAGATTGCCCAACCTTCCTTCCGAGGAGTGGCTGGTAGGTTTGAACCACCAGCCTTCTGGTTAGGAATCAAGTGCTTTAGGCACTACACTACCAGAGCTCCCAAAGACTCTTTAGGAGATGCTAATTAAGCAGGAAAAATCACCACTGTATATTTCACCTCCTCTTTTAACCCTGTCCTGCTGGCTTAGGGACATGCCATTGGAACACAAAAAGACTAAAACAGGAGACAGCTGAACTGAAGCAAAGCACCTGGCAAATCATTTAACTGCATTAATTCAATCAAGAAAATACTGCTAGTATTAATAATACTGTCATCTTTTGTTTATGCAAGACTTTCCTTCCTAAATGTGCAAGAGGTTTTCCCACATAAATGCCATCTGCTCTAGTCTCAGTGTAGAGGGACTGAGTTGGGTAACACGTGACCAGGACTGCTCAGCACCAGCTACATGTAGTCCACATGCACGGCCTGCAGAGATTAAAAAAAAGATCTTGCTCATAGTGGAAGAGAGAGACAGGCTAACAGCCACTGATACTACTACTGTGTGGTAAGTGCTTTGAGAGCCCACAGAGAGACACTTGGCTGGGGCAGGGAGGTTAAGGACCAGACAAGAAAGCTGCTCTCCAGGTAACTCTGACATAACATCTTCCTTATCTGATTAGGAACTCACACTGGAGCACCACATGGCATTATACAATTAAGAGGTCTAGACTTAAAAAAAAATAAAGAGGTCTTATGCAGCAGATTTTCCCAGTGCAACAAAATAAATAAATAAGAGGTTTAGACTTTGGGGTAACAAATTCTTTTGGTGTTTGTTGGAAACATGTATCAGAAAGACTACCCCCCATCAACTACATTAAAAACAAAAAGGCAAAGAATGGACTGCAACCCTCAGTTACCAGCTCTGATTCAGGGGAGCATCCAAGTTAGGCCTGTTTTGTGGTACAAGATGACCATCAAAGCCCTAGGACTGAGGCCAAGAAGTCTGGCTTCCTCAATACCTGCATGGGTGCCACAGGTATCACCCAACACTTTTCAATCCATAAAACACTGGGTGACATGGATCCTGAATCTACCCCATCCAGTCACTAACTGCTTGAAGCCTTGTCCATCCACAGCTTTAACTACACTACAAACCTACCACCTACCCACCACCCATCCAGATCTACCAAGATCACCTAATCTAGCCAAGAACTGGAGAAAGCCCGCTATGTCATGATCCAGGAAAAGTATCATCACAACACAGAGATGGAAAGAAGCATCAACAATCTTATTTTGTACAGGGTGCTCATTAATGTTCCAATCCTTTATTATTATTATTATTGCAGCATTCCAAGAAAGGAGACTCTCTCTATTTTACTCCTGCCTCAAAAATGCTCCTGGCCACCTGGCAGAAGCCAAAAGGCTTATTCTAACTACAATAAAACAAAACCCTTTCTTGCCCACAGAGTCTTCCCAAATGGAATTTATTCACTCAACAGATATTTACTGATTGTCCATCATATGCCAGGCACCATGCAACATGTTGTGAACTCATTAGCTCTAATGCTCAATACTCCTGCAAAAATGATAATGACACCCTTGTTTTATAGGAGAGAAAATCAAGGACCTTACTAGTTAAGTAATTTGCCCAAGGTCACTCAACTGGTTACGTGGCAAAGCTATAACTTAAACCACATCTGCCTATTCCTCTGGCCTTTTATGATCATAAAAGTCCCTCCTCTAAAGCAGCTCAGCCCTGTGAGAGAAACAGATAAATAAACAGAGAATTCACCATACCACAGGGTAAGTGCCAAAGTAGAAATACAAAGTGAGGGGGAAGGAAGGGGCAGAGAAGGAAAGAAAAGGCAGGGACAGCTTCTCACTGGAAGCAAAAAAGGAGCTGGGTCTTCAGGGATAAGCAGAGTTTCAGAAGCACAGGTGAAGGGCACAAGCAAAGAAGAATAAAGGAAATGGATGGCCATGACAGGTTTGGGAGCAGTGGGAAATGTAAGAACAAAGAAACACAGGGCAGATGAGGTTAGTGGCAGCAACTCAGGCTAGGGATCTGGGTTTGGGCCAGAATGTAAAGAACCTTTTTGCATGCCAAACTAAAGAGTTTTGACTTTACCCTAAACACATGAACACATGGAGAATCCACAACCATTTCTAAAGGAAAAGACATTATTCTTTGTAGGAAGTTAATTTTGACAGTAGCTTGGAAGATAAATTGGAGTAAGAAGAGACTGTCAGTCTCATTTCATTCACTCCACATGCACCAGAACATTATAAAGCACCTATTAAGTTCCCAGCATTATCCTAAATGCTTGAAACACAACAGCTAATCAGACATAGTCTCTGTTCTCAGAGCATTTCAGTCTTATGAGAATCAGATAAGTAAAAAGACAATTACAGTAAAGTGTTAGGAGCCCTGGTAGCACAGCATTTAAGCACTCAGCTGCTAACTGAAAGGTTAGTGGTTTGAACCTACCAGCTGCTCTGTGGGACAAAGATGTGGCAGTCTGCTTCCGTAAAGATCACAGCCTTGGCAACTCCATGGGTAGTTCTTCCTTGTCCTATAGGGCTGCTATGAGTCAGAATCTATTCCAAGGCAATGGGTTTGGTTTGGTTTGGTTTATGGTAAGTGTTTAGAACTACAGGTCTCTCAAGGGGTGTGGGGTCTAAAAGGGTTTCACATTTAAGCTGAGACTGAAGCATAAAGAGGAAGATAAAGGGAACAGTGGGGAGAAGTCAGGAAATGCATTCCACATAGCAAGACCAGCATGTGCAAAGTACCCAAAGGCTAAAGAGAACTGATAAAGTCAAGGAATTGCTAAGAGGCTGAACCCAGATGAGAAATAAAGGGTTTGCCCAGAGGTCTTTGGCACTCAACATATGGTGGTGAGAAGGAGGTGAAGGGATTTGATCCAAAGATAATGCATGAATAAGTACATTTTTCTTATGCCAACAAAAAATAAAGGGAGACAGCTCAAATTCCATCAGCCTTCACCCTGCAATTTAATCACTTATTAAATGGGACCTGAATCCAGAAAGTCTGAGGACTTCTATCAAAACACAAGGGTGTACTCTATAGAGATAGCACGTTTCAGCATGCAGCTCACCGCAGCACAAATCAAGATAAAGCACGTTATCTTACGACACATGGCTCCTAAAAGTTAATGGAGGGGAACAGAGATTGGCAGATACTGTTTGATTCTCAAAATCACACCAAGAAAAGCTCACTGAGTTGGGTCAAAATTCCCAGCAAAGGCCTAAGTCCTAAGCCCTCTATTTTCCTGAAAGCTGGTTAGATATTGGGCACGTGCCTACTCTAATGGCTGGTTGGAGAGTCATTTACTATAGAAAAAGATGGGTCCTGAGGGCATGTTAAATAGACAGGACATGACTCAGAAGGAGGGGAAGAGTGAGCCTTACACACAGAGCAAAAGAAAGCTACTCAATTAAGCCCTGGAAACACCTCTGCCCCAAGGCTGAACATGGGCCTTCTGCCTAGCTAGAGAGATGAGCGGTGCCAGGGCCTTCCTCAGACACCACAAGCTTCAATACAAACACATCTGTTTTGCACTTTCTTCTCAAATTAGGGGAAGGGAACTGTTCAAAATGACATCTTTTTTTTTTTTTCTTGTGCAGTTTACTACTTACTATGTTTAAAAGAAAGATGACATTGAGACTATCCATGAATTTTACACTAGAGGCTATTTCAACTGCTCATGTCAGTGGTCAAAGTAAGAAATGAGTCTTATGTTTCTACATTACCACACACACAACACTCTAAGGCATGCTGAGAGTGGATCCTAATGACAGTCTATTACTCAACCTAGGACCAAGGTCCTCCAAAGGACAGTCGCCAAGCTGAATCATGAAGAGCAAGCCCAGATTTGGCTAACTTGGCCCAGAGAGCTCCTTCACCACAGTCCCTGCACAAGGTATTATTTCTGAAAGGAAGCAGAGTACTATGGTTAAGAGCTCAGCTCCTAATTTTTTTTTTTTTTAAATAACTCAAAAGAATTTTACTACAATGAAATAAGGGTATATATTTAACCGTGACAAATCACTGCTGTTGAGTTGAACCCAACTCACAGCGACCCCGCTTTGGATTTCGAGGCGGTATCACAATGAAAGTAGACTCCCCAACCTTCCTTCCGAGGAGTGGCTGGTGGGTTTGATCCACCAGCCTTCTGGCTAGCAGTCAAATGCCTTAAGCACTATGCTACCAGAGCTCCTATGAAGCAGGCTAGAGTCCAAAAAACAAGACATATATATTGACACTTGGCATATTAAAAAAACCTAGGAGGGGAAGGCTCAAATGCCAAAGTCAGATTGCCTGGGTTCAAATCCCAGCTGTGACTTACTAGCTGGGTAACCCTGAGCAAATTTCTTAAATACTGTGCACCTCCATTTTCCCATCTATAAAATGGGCATAACAACAGTAACTACTTCATAAAGTTGTTGCAAAAATTAAATTAGTTAAAACATGTAAAGCACTTACAACAGTGCCAGGTAATTAAAACGTGCTCAATAAGCACTAATCAGTTGCCTTTGAGTTCAAGTCAATTCTGACTCATGACTCTATGTTTCAGAGCAGAAGTGCCAAGTAGATCACCAGACCCTTCTTCCAAGAAGGATCTGGGTAGATTTAAACTCCTAACCTCTTGGTCAGTAGACAAGTGTTTAGTCATCCTCCACAGTAAGCACTAGCTATTATTACTAATGCTCAACTGCAAAGAAGATAATTCTATAATCTCACAGTTTCAAACAAAGAAATCACTGGCATTTTAAAATCAGTTTAAATAGCGTAATGATGATATTCCCCACTACAATGCAAAAAAAGCTGTGTCTCACCTTTACTTAGAGTGGATCCTAATGTCAGGCTAGGAGTCCCTGGGTAGTAAAAAAGTTTAAGTGCTCAACTACTAACCAAAAGTCTGGTGATTTGAAGCCACCCAGAGAAGGCTTGAAAGACAGGCCTGGCAATCCACTTCCAAAAGGTCACAGCCTTGAAAACCCTACAGAACAGTTTCTACCTTGCTCTCCATGAACAGGTATCAACTTGATGGCAACTAACAACATCAAGCTAACAGCCAAAGCTAGTACGATGTCCCCATAGACACAAGGTTCAGCATGAAGCAGAAATCAGTGCTGAGATCTAACAAAACAACTAATACTTATTGTCAGAAACTATGCTAAGCACCTTAATGTATTATTTAACCACTACAAAAAGCCAATGACATAGATACTCATCATCCCCATTTGACAGATGAGAAAGGTGAGTCACAGAGCGTATAAACAACTTGTAAAAGTAACAAAGCTACAAATGGCAAAGCCAAAATTTGAACTAGGCAGCCTAGCTCCGTAAGAGTTAGTGCTACTATTATGAGCACACACCACACAGTCCTCGTCGGATATAATGTCCACAGAGAGAAGATTCCCATCCTTCTAAAAATGAGCAAGCCCATATTTGTTAGCTTCATAGCTAATTTGCATCAGCTCTTCAGATACTTTAAGGCAGTAAACCTGGTCTAGTAACAGTGATTTGGGCTTTGAAATAAGCCTTTTGTTGGGGAGAGTAGGGTATGGTTAATAAGGAATCCTAAATCAAACCAGATGTCCCAGTCCAATCATGGAGCAGATGCTGGTTCTGAAACAGACTTCAATGACAACCTGCTCCCAAATATAGCTTAGGCATAACCACAGGGCATCAAAGGAAGTGAGGACCTTCATTCCACTCTCTGGCTTCAACGCCCTTCCCTTTTCTCCAATCCCAAATCCACTATTTCTCAGGCCATGCTTAGTTTGGCTAGTGAAACCTTTTGTTTTTCACTGTGGTTTAGGGGCACAATACAAGGAAGAGAAGAAAGTTACCAGAAGAGGAAAGGGCAAGTTCCACAATCTTTTTCTTCTATTACCAACAGTCCAGACTGTAAAGTGGCTCTGCCTTGCTCTCAAATATCAGGGGTCTCAGGGCACAGGGAGCATTGGGATAAACACTCCCAGAGCTTCACACCAGTCAGCTTGACCTCTTACCATAAGGTGATCTACGTTTCTTCCCCCCAATCCCAACCTGCCCTTTCTCTCCTGACTCCCCTTACCCCTCCCTAACAAATCCACATTCCCAGCCCCTCTTACCAGAAGAAAAGAGCAAAAGAAGCAGATAAGAGGCAAACTGACTAATTCAGGAGTTGGTGACATCAGGTATCTAAACGGTCCATGGGCACCGTAAAAAATTTGCTTTCTTATGATTCCCAACCATCCGTCACTCACCAATCTCCATTTCCAAACAGTATGCCAAAATGAAGATGTGACAGAGAGATCGAAGGAGATACACGAGCACGTAGGAAACAGTTTGTGACAGGGATGTGTTAAAATACTTTCTGCATAAAGTTTTGAAAACAGATAGCAGTGAAGGTTTCATAACACTGTGAATATAATGCCACTGAATAGTACACTTAAAAATGGTTAAAATGACAACTTTTTTGTTATATACACTTTACCACAATAATACTTTTAAAAACAACTTTCAATCTGATCTCTAGGCCCTTGTCCACGTTCGATCACACAGATGAAGGCACTCAAGGCTTAATTCTACAGCCATTTCTCAAAAATCAGCCTGGAATCTAAGTAGAACACTAACTTAGGGACCAGAGACAAAGGACAACCTCTACAGAAGAGCCCTCCTCTCAGGTTAAATGATTCTCAGCATTATTCCACAGCGTATGCATCCTGCTCCCAGGGAACAGGTCGGCCAGAAATCTGTCACTGGAGTCCACCTTACCCGCTCTGGGGATGGACTGGGGCAAGTCGCCACCTCTTCTTCTTCCCAAGCAGGCACTTTGGTTTTGTCCAGTCTGACCCTGAGTCTTCAGATGAAATTGGGGCAAATGATGCTGCCTGGGATAGGAGCTGTGGTCTAAGCCTGGAAGAGGGTATTTGATTGACTTTTGTTCTCTCCTTAGCAGACCTGCCCCAGCATCTTCTAGGTCGCTCTTCCTCCGCTTTCCTATTATCCTTCTCCATGGAAAATACACCTTTCCCCTTCCACTGGCCGGGAGCAGTCGGGCCTCGACCCCACACTGAAAGATTTCCCTCTCCCAGGCTCCAGGCTCTTTACTCTTGATTAAGAAATTCCCCTCCATTTTGTGGCTCTGCTTCTGCAGGACCTGCACAACACCTACTACTGGTTCCTCCCATCCCCAGGCTGCCACTGGATCCCAGGCCCCCTCCCCTTCCCTCTTTTTACCACCTCCAATCCCTCACGATTCCATTTTCTCTTCCCAACCCCAGAGCTTGTCCATCCTCCGCCCCTACTCTGTGCTAGGGTCGCCAAAATCCCCCCAACTCTAGCCTCCCCGCCAGACTACTCCAATCCCACAACAAACTTTCCGCCGCCGCCCACTTCTTTCAGGCCGCCATCTTGCCGCGGGGCAGGCCGGGTAGTGGTGGGAGCCACGGGAATCCCCACGTACTTGGCGCAGCGCATCATCGAGAGGCGGGGATATGGAGGCGGAGCCTCGTGGTGTGGAATTGGGGCATAGGGACGTGCGAAAAGGAGGTAGTCTTCGAAGAGCGGGGACTGGGGGCCTGGTTACGGGAGAAGGAAGGAAGTGTGAGGAGTGGGCAAAAGAGGGAAGGGGAAAAAGATTCTGGTACATAATACGTGGTGGCGCTCAGTAAGTATTTATTGAGTTAAATTTAATTGAATGGGCATAAGCTGAAGGTGATTTTTAAAAAAGAAAAGAATAGAGAACACAGCACAAAAATTCAGTGGGAGAGTCGTGGCACTGCCCAGGGTAAGATTCCACACACAATAGATAAAATCTGAGATTCTCAGCATGACGCACGGATTCCCGCATGACCCAACTAACCTCTTCCACCTTCGCTGACCACATTTTCCACCCACTAATCACTCCTCGGAAGGAAGATTGGGCAATCTACTTCCGTAGTGATACGGCCTCGGAAACCCAAGGAGGGGTCGATATGAGTTGGAACCGATTCTAGGGCAGTGGGTTTGGTTTGGTATGGCCCTGCGAATTCGGGTTCCCAAATTGTCCTGTTTCCAGGCCATTAAGATAACCAGCTCTTTACCTCCTCGTGGGTGGTTGATCCTACTTCTTTAACCTTCAGCTCAAATGCCACCTCCTCCAAAACGCCTTCCCCAAGCCCCAAGGAGAAGTTGGTGCTCGTTTTGTTGGTGTTCTTTTTGTTGGACACCTTCAGCAACTTAATAACCTAACTTTATTTTAGCCATCCTGTTGCTTTAGTTGTTTTATTTACATGCTGCATCCCTCACTAAGCTACTACTCCTTCAGGGTAAATACTTCATATTCCCTAGCAGATGCCTAGGCACACAGTAAGTGGTCAGTTTACTTAATGAATAAATAGCACGGCATCCTCCAAAACTAAGAATACTGCTGTCTCAGGACCATTGCATTTGCTCTTCCCTGCATGTGCAGTGCTTTTCCTCCTTCATGTCTGCTCAAATATCACTACCTCAGAAAAGCCTTCCCGGCCTCCCCATCTGAAACAGCATCCTCAGTTATTCTCCCTTACCTGCTTTAGTATTTTCTTTCATAGCACTTACCATTATCTGACATTTTATTCGATATTTCTTTGTTTTTTTCTTGACCATCTCCCCCACTACAATGCAAACTCCAAAGGTCTGGAACTTTATTTCATTCATCACTGTATCTCTAGTGTCTAGAACAATGCCTGGCATAGTAGATGCTCAAGAAATATTTACTGAATAAATAAATGACACAGAAGTGAGTGGCAGAGTGATTTTGAAATACAGTGATGGTGTTGGGTGAGAATACTGCAAATTAGAGAAATGCATAGATGAAACTTACAGGTCCCAAGGCTAGGCTTGGCCCTGTCAGGAATGACAAAAAAGACAGACACTGGGCCCGGCAAAGGAGAGAGTGGGATGAGGGCCAGGTGGAACATTGGAACTAGGTCCTCAGGGAGTAGAGCCTTCCTGGGAAAGCCCTAGGCCAAGTAGAGGAACAGGGTAGGCTGGAGGTTAAGGAGTTTACTCAGACCCAAAGACAACATCCACCCAAGTCCAGGCCTCTTCTGGCCAGATGGTTCCGGAGAAGCCTCAGCATCTGTCCCTCTATAAATTATCCAGTGCACTCTTCTGCCTGTCCTCTCTGGTAACAGCCGGAACAATTGTTCAGGAATTCCATCTGCTTCCCTTGTCCCTCACCCCTCCACAGCTCATCAACATTTCACAGCCAAGAGGTGTCCCATTTCCCTGGGCTTAAGGATGGGAGCCAGGCCTGTCTCTTGCTGGACCTGACTTCAGATGTCCACCCCTACCAACACACACAAATAAAACCTCAGCAGTGGTGCCCAGATGCCAGGAAGGGCCAGCCATCTTTATTTCCCATTCTGCCCGTGCGTTTCTGTCCCATACATCTTATTTTTATTTATTTATTTTTTAATTGTGATTTGGGTAAAAGTTTACAGAGCACATCTATTTTCCATGCAGCAGTTCCCACACATTTTGTTTCATGACATTGACTGCAATTCCCCACAGTGAAACAGCTTTTTTCCCACTTCCTCCCCATAGTTATCTCTTGCCTGTGTCCTTCCTTCCCATGCACTCCCACCCCCTGAGCTATCTCCCTGTGAAAACACTGCCCAACTGTTCTCCCATGACTGATTGCTCCAAGGAGTATATCTACCTGATATAAATGTTCACCCCACATGCTTATTGTTTGGCTGGAAGCCACAGGAGTTCAATTCCAGACCTGAAGGGTAACTAGGAGACACAGTTTGGCCTTCTTACCAAGCTCTCAGGATCTCCTACATAGATACCCCTCTAAGTGGTTGACAGTGGTAGCTTGGCTACCACCATGGGGGACAAGCAAGCTCAATTGGCATAACACACTACACAAAAACAATATTCTACATCCTACTTTGGTGAGTAGCGATTGGGGTCTTAAAAGCTTGCTAGTGCAACAATTGGTCTCTCCTCATCTAGTGCAAAGAAGAGGGAAAAAAATCAAAGATGCATGGAAATAATTAGTCCAAGGGACTAGTGGACCATGGGAACCTCAGCCTACATGATCCTGAGACCAGAACTAGATGGTGCCTGGCTATCATTGCCGACCACTTGGAAAAGGATCAAAATTGGAGATCCTGAATAGAATGGGAAAAAATGTGGAACAATACTCAAAATCATAAAATAGACCAGGCTTACTGGTCTGAGAGAAAGTGGTGAAACCCCCAAGACTATGGCCCCTAGTCACCCTTTAGGCCTGGAATTGAACTCACTCCCAGTGGCTTCCAGTCAAACAATAGACAGGCAAATAAGGTAGATATTTACAACAGGTAGGTATACTCTTTAGAACAATCAATCATGGGAGATCAGAAGGGCAGCATTTACATAGGGAGAAAGCTCAGAGGGCAGGAATGCATAGGAGAGAAGGACACAGGGAAAAGTTAACCACAGGGAAGAAGTGGGAAGAGAGCTGTTACATTGTGGGGATTGCAATCAATGCCACATAAGAAAATGTGTATGTCCTGTTGAATGGAAAATGAATTTACTCTGTAAACTTTCACCCCAAACACAATTTTTTTTTAAGTGACATTTGTTGTCAATATAAGACCGCAGATTCAGATATTCTGCTGTTTTACTGGAAAGAATCTACCTGAAGAAAGAAATGAGGGAAGCTGGTTTTCTTTTATAAATAGGTGTAACTCCCAAATTCCCTCTCTGTGCCTTTCCAGAAGTTATTTTGGGATCCACAGGGGAGGGAGGCCCTTGTACTCTCAAGTAAACAAACTTACGATATATACATTTGAAAAGTATTTCATTTTGAAAACAGAAATATTAACATGCAAAACATACATTCAAAAAGAGAATCACAACACCAGAATTTTTAACTTTTAGAATATGTGAGATAACATTCTTTTTTTTTATGTGGAGGATGATTTACCTGATCACTTCTCCTTTGTGTATGTACAAATGCGTGCATGTCTACCTGTATATCCATTGTTGTTGTTGTTATTATGTGCCATAGAGTCAGACCAATTCATAGCGATCCCTCCTTGGGTTTCCTTCTGAGGCAGTATCACTACAGAAGTAGATTGCCCAACCTTCCTCCTGGGTAGTGGCTGGTGAGTTTGAACGGCCAGTCTTCTGGTTAGCAGTCAAGTGCCTTAGGCACTATGCTACCAGAGCTCCTGCATGTCCATTAGGCCAGAATTATGTAATTGTTCACCATCACTGTAGAAGGACCATCACAAAAGTGGCAAAAATGAGAGTCTCCTTCTAGTTTTTCAGGGTTTAAGAAGTAGCTGCAGTTTGTGGAAGAATCAGGCTCCCTTTGCTTTGATAGCAGTTTGCATGTAGTCAAAATCTCTGTGTGGTGCAATTAATGCAATCAGCTACTCACCAAAATGTTGGAGGTTCAAGTCTACCCAGAGGTAACTTGAAAGATAGGCCTGGTGACCTACTTCTGAAAACTCAAGTCACTGAAAACCCTATGGAGTACAGTTCTGCTCTGACACACATGGCTCTCCATGAGTTGGAACTGAATGGATGGCAGTGGGTTTGCCTGTGCTTGTACCTTGTGTCCCCAGGGCTCTGGTGTGTGCTTTGGGACCAACATACATAGGCATGGTCAAGCATTTCTGAAGTCACAATCCACCTAGGTGAAAGGCATTTCTTTCTCCTGATTTCCTGTGTGTGTATTCAGTCTCTTAGCTGCAATGAATGTGTTTGCATGAGGTCTAGAATTGGTTTAATACAGTGTATGTAGGCAGAAAAGGGCCTTGGAATAGAAGTGGGTCTTGGACAAAGAGAGCACTTTGAGCTGCAGGTGTTGGGGAACTGCTGGGCAAGAGTTAAAGCTATCCTGGGTTTAGTCCCAAAGTCCTTTAAACTGTTCATCATGACAGCTGGAAAGGCTTTACACCATATGTACCTTTTTTGGTTGCAACTGGCATTATTTACTACTAGTTTGAAGCCAGGACACTGCCTGAATTCTTATTTTTGACCCTGATTAGACATGCTGAATCCTGTTTACAAGATGACAACAATGATTTTAAAACTTCAAGGGGTGTGCGCGTGTGGTAACTTAGCCTACTTACCTAGATTTAAGTTATACACATTCCCTAATTCTTCTGTCTCTTAGTAAAAGCCCACAGATGCCACCATAGTAGAATAAACTTTTATTATATGTAAATGTCTTTCTCCTGTCTGGATGTTTAACTTAATGAGAACCTAAAAAATATAATTGTAAAGACCTTGAAACTTGGTGGAACCTTGCATTCTTTCATACTTAAAACCATTTAATTCTCTTTTTTTTGTTGTTAATTTTTATTGTGATTTGGGTGAAAGTTTACAGAACAAATTCTTTTTCCATAGAGCAATTCACATACACTTTATCTCATGACGTTGACTGAAATTTCATACAATACAGCAGCTCTCTGCCTACTTCCTCCCCAAAGTTACTTCTTCCCTGTGTCCTTCCCTCCCATGCACTCCTGCCGCCTGAGCATACATAGCCCTCCTATTCTCCCATGATTGATCTCTCCAAGGAGTGTATCTACGTAATGTAAATGATCAGCTCATATGCCCGTCTTTTGTTTGGCTGGAAGCCACAGGAGTGGGTTCAATTCCAGACCTGAAGAAAAGCTAGGGGCCATAGTCTCAGGGGTTCCACTAGGTTCTATCAGACCAGCAAACCTGGTCCCCCCCCCTTTTATTTTTTTTAATGATTTTGGATTTTGTACCACATTGTTCTCCCACTCTATCCAGGATCTCCTACGTAGATCCCCCTCTTAGTGGTTGACAGTGGTAGCCAGGCACCATCTAGTTCTTCTGGTCTCATAGGCTCTTACAGCCTGAGAATTGCATGGTGTACCAGTCCCTTGCACTCATTGTTTCCATGTGTCTTTGGTTTTCTTCCTTCTTCTTTGCTCTGGATGAGGAGAGACCCATCATTGCCTCTAGATGGCTGCTTGCAAGCTTTTAAGACCCCAGTCACTACTCACCAAAGTAGGATGTGGAACAATGTTTTTGTGTAGTATGTTATGCCAGTTGAGTTTGATGTTCCCTGTGACCATGGTCCTGAGCCCACAGGTCCAACAACTTCACTCCATCTGGGTAATTGACTGTGCTTAAGAAGTTATCATAACTTTGCACCTTGTTGTTCTAGTTATATGGACATTCTTGCAGCACATACAAATACATATGTAGAAATATTGTCTGTCAATGTGCTGTAAGATTGTCCAGATGTATAGTAGAGCTGACAAGGGACAAGGTTGTGATGGCTTCTTGGCCACAGCCAGCTACCCTGAGGGAGTAAGTAGTTGGACCTGTGGGCTTGGGACCATGATCACAGGGGACATCAATCTCAACTGGCATAACGTACTACACAAAAACATTCTTAGTGACTGGGGTCTTAAAAGCTTGCAAGCAGCCGTCTAGAGGCAACAATGGTTCTCTCCTCATCCAGAGCAAAGAAAAATGAAGAAAACCAAAGACACATGGAAATAATTAGTCCAAGGGACAAGTAGACCATACAATCCTCAGTCTATATGACCATGAGACCAGAAGAACTAGATGGTGCCCGGCTACCACTGTCAGCCACTCGGAAAGGGATCAGTACAGGAGATCCTGGTTAGAGTGGGAGAACAATGTGGAACAAAACTCAAAATAATAATAATAATAATAATAAAAGACCAAGTTTACTGGTCTGATAGAGCCTGGTGAGACCCCCAAACTGTGGCTCCTGGTTACCCTTCAGGTCTGGAACTGAACTCACTCCTGTGGCTTCCAGCCAAACAATAGGCATGTAGGGTGAACATTTACATCAGGTAGATACACTCCTTGGAGCAGTCAGTTGAGGGAGAATAGTTGGGCAGTGTTTTCACAGGGAGATAGTTCAGGGGGTGGGAGTGCATGGGAAGAAAGGACACAGGGAAGAGATAACTACACAGGGGATGTGGGAAGAGAGCTGTTCCACTGTGGGGAATTGCAGTCAGTATCATGAAACAAAATGTATATGAATTGCTATATGGAAAATGAATTTGCTCTGTAAACTTTCATCCAAATCACAGTAAAAATTTTAAAAAAGAAAAAGAAATATTGTCTGTTGACCTATATATGGCCATGGGTGTATATTCCCTTTTGCCTAGATGTACCTGATCATTCAGCCTGTCTACCCATATATTTACTCATAGATTAATCTTTGTTATCACTGATAATGCAGTATTGTGTATGTAAAAGGGTTTATCTTTGTTGTCTGTACCTCTTATGCACCTCTCTGTGTCTTCCTCTTCCTTAGAAACCATATAACTCTTAAAAGATACTTAAACTGTACATCATATGCATCTTTATATGATACCAAGTCTATTCTTTGGTTTCTGGTAGGGCCCAGCTTCTCCTAACTCTAAGGCCTCCCTGAGGGCAGAGCTTGTCTTCTCTAACCCAGACTCTGGGCTTCCTAAGAGGAGGGCCTCGCCTTCCCCCACACTCCCTTAAATGAAATTTTAAGTCACAGGGAAGCTCAAAAAGTACAGAAGCAGCAGCTTACCTCCCTCTTCTGTATTGCACCGGAAACAATTGGTTAGGCCCTGCTTTACTGTGGCCTGGTAGGGTCTAGGTAGCTCTATGATCTCCAGTCTCTTTGCTGCATCAGGAGAAGTTCTCTCCATCCCAGGTCGGCACCTGAAATTTGACCTTGAGTGTATATGCTCAACTGCCCACAGACTGAGCAATGGTTTGTTTATACATGAAAGGTTCAGAGAATGTGATATTTGGGGTGGTGTGTCAACTTGGCTGGCCCACAATTCTGAGTGGTTTAAGCAGTTGTGATATGGTTATTTCCATCATGAGATCAGATGTATATGCTTTGAGCAGCCAGTCCATTGAAAGGGAGTTTCCCTTGGGGTGTGGCCTACTTCCAATATATATGGACATCCTGGGAAAAAGAGACAAACTTCTGTGGATCTGGACCCTGTTGTGCTGCCTACAGTTGTCCATGAGCAAACAATCCACCATTCCTGGTGATCTTGGATTCGTCATCCGCTGAAGACAACAGCCAGTATACTGCCTGCCAACCTTGAGCTTGTCAGCCCCTGCAGCTGTGTGAGTCAGGAAAAGACTCCAGTTTGATGTTAGATCCAAGAACTTGGGACTTGTCAGCTTCTATAACTGTATGAGCCATTTTCCTAAGATAAGTCTCTCTCTCTCTACATATTTAAGCTTTATTGGTTTTGTTTCTATAGAGAACCCAGCCTAACACAGAGAGGAAAACGCAGGTTCCAGAAGCTCAAAGTAAACCTCCAAGAATGGCTCCTTTAGCAGCTGCTGGAGGTACTAGAGTATGACCCACCTGTGATTTTGATACCGCAAGTCCCCCCTGGCAGCTCTGGGCAGTGCCAGGGTGAGAAGAGGTACATAATGTGTGAAAATTTGGTTCTGTGAACCTCCTGCCTTTCCAGACCTGTATGCCTATAATCTGTACACCTTCATGGTTCTAAAAGGATGTGTTCTATATCCTCACATTCTGGACACTAGCTGTGTGACTGCACGTTTGACCCATCTGTGGACAAAGACTCCCCCTTAGTCATCACTCAAGTCACCTCAAGCCCCACAGTCAGCATCTACCCTAACACAGCTTTCTCTCTTTGCTTCAGCAGAGATTCAGATATTTCCAGGCACTCCAGACATGGCATCCAGGGCCTGAGACTTGGCACTGTGGTCCCTGACGCATGCAATAGGCTATGCCAAGACACACACATAGTCAAATACAGCCAAAAGGTGGGAACAATAGTTAGGCTTGGGTTTCAGCCCTTCAGTAGCTGGCTCCAACTCTTGCTGTGAGGTAGGAGTGGAAGACAGGAAACTAGAGGGGGAGAACATTTATTTCAGGACCCAAAGGTTCATACTCTGGCAGAAAGCCCCAGTGAAGGATGGACTAATTGGGTATGCCTGACTTCTCTGTTCCACTAGGCTCCAACCCCGATCTCCACTTGTTGGGCTGGCCAACCCTAGTTTGTAAAGGCAGTGGCAGGACAGAACAGGCAGGTAGATGATGGCACCTCACCTGGTGAGGATAAGTACAGGTATATGTGCCCCTAGGTCTTTGTGCCTCTAGGTCTTCATGACATATAGAACCCACAGATGCATGTGCCCCCCCCCCATTTACTTGGAGTGTGTGTGGGGTGAGTGGGTATATCTGTAAGACTAGACTGCAAGCTGCTTAAGGTCAGGGGCCAGATTTTTTGTCATTTATACATTCATTCATTCATTGATTCAACTAATGTTCATTGAACGATTGGCACTGAGTTGGGGTCACCTCCCCATACCTAACCACAGCATCTACTATTGTTCCAGGCTTTAGCAGGGAGGAGGAGAAATATTTGTAGGTGAGTGAATAAATGAATGACTCACACTCTCTGCTCCCTGTTCTGGTGTCTCTGCACCATCATTTGGTTTTGTTCTGTAGAAACTTTTTGGATTTAAAAAGGCTAGGAAGAGAAGAGGAGAACTTAAGAACCCTCCCTCAAAGTGAGGAGAGATGAATCCATGTGACTGAGGGGCCTGGAAGAAGGCTTTACTGACATTCAGAAAATGAATGAATATCCAGGAAAATGGGGAATCCTCAGAGTTGGGACTAGGGTGTTGTAGAGCAGGGCAGTTATTTCAGGTCTGGGGTCAAAGTCAGAAATGAGCCTCTTATGTCTCGTAGCCTCTCCCAAAAAAAGAGGCCACAATTAACTCGGGGAGCTCTGGTGGCATAGTGCCTAAGGCACTTGACTGCTAACCAGAAGATTGGCAGTTCAAACCCACCAGCCACTCCTCGGAAGGAAGGTTGGGCAATCTACTTCCGTAGTAATACTGCCTCGGAAACCCAAGGAGGGGTTGCTATGAGTCGGGGCCAACTCGACGGCACATAATAATGGCAACAACACTATTAACGCAGGCTTAAGAGGACCCTAAAGTCATCAGGCTCTCAGCCTATCCTGTACCCAAAGTCCTCCACAGGACAGTCACTAAGTTGTGCTGTGAAGCAGAAATTAAAGCCAAGAGTTAATTAGTATCAGCTTGGGAGAGCCTCAGAGTCCCTGGGTGGTACAAATGGTTAATGTTCTCAGCTGTTAACCAAAAAGTTGGATGTTTGAGTCCAACCAGAGGTGCCTTGGAAGAAAGACCTGGTGATCTAAAGTTTCACCCACTGAAAACCCAACGGAGCACAGTTCTCCTCTGACACACATGGAGCCACCATGAATCAGAGTTGGCTCAACAGCAGTCCGGGCGAGGAGGACTTTCATCACCTCACCTTTACCAGTCACTTTTCCCAAGGATAGGGCAATGGTTAAGAGCAGATTTCTGAAGCAGACCACCTGGGTTTATGTTCTGACTGTCACTTAACTAGCTGCATGAACATGGCCAAAAGACTGAAGTTCTCTGTGCCTTGGTTTCCCTATCTGTGAAATTGGATTAAATACAGTCCCTACCTCATAAGGTTGTTGGGAGGGTCCAATGAGTCCATGTGTGTAAGTGCTTAGAATGGTGCCTGGTACTTAAGATGTCCATTTTACCAATGTGAACCCAGGGGCTCAGGAAAGTTAGGTATCTCCTGAAGGTCACCCAGTTACACATGATGAAGCCAGGATTTAAAGCACCTTCTGGTACTCTTATACCATCAAGCAGCCTGAAGGGCAATGGGAACCAACCCAGACTGCTGGGAGTGAAATGGTTACAATGGTCTGACAGAACCTATAATCTCAGGGTGCACTGAAGAATTGGTGCATGGGAGAAGGGGGTGGGCCCAGTGGCACATAAACCAGGTAGGAGATACTTGCCACGAGTTTGATGTGGTAAGGAAGGTGTTGATAAGGGCTGGGGCAGTGGGAGAAAATGGACCCAGGGCCATGGGAAAGAGGATTGGATAATACTTGGTGTCCAGTTGGAATAAGGGAAGGGAGAAGAGAGAATAGTCAAGGATGGCCTGTGCTTGTCTCTTAGCAACTATTTATGTTCCAGTATCAGCTGCAGGGATCCAGGTGAGGAGGGGGACCTCAGGCATGCCCAAAGCAGCAGGGTGGGAAAGTGGGAGAAGGGATTAAAACACCCAGGAATCCGGACAGAGGAGGAGTCAGCCGCAGGGACCTAGGTAAGGGTAGTAAGAGAGGTTTCCAACAGGGAGACAAACTTGTCTGTCGGTTTGTACTACTGTGGTGACGTGTTGATGTGAGTTTTGAGGCTGAGCCACTGGTGTTTCAAACCCAGCGGGATGCACATGGTGCACAGGTATCAGCCCAGCTTACAGACTGAGACAGACTAGGAAGAAGGAAGAGGCCATCCACTTCTCAAA
>NW_006921621.1:14994271-14995012 GCF_000298275.1 Orycteropus afer afer
GGGCTGGCACGGGATTGGGCAGTGTTTCGTTCTGCTGTGCATGGGGTTGCTATGAGTCGTAGACGACTCAGTGGCACCTAACAACAACAACAACAACAACAATATCTTTGGGAATCCATCCACTACTAGGGATTAGAAGCCCCTTGATGTAAAAGGTATTGTTTACGTCAGGTGCCTATCTCTGTAAAACTGTTTCTAATACACACACTGTCCTCTATTTAAAGATCACCTCTATTTAAAGATTTAAAGTTTGAAGGCTCAGGTACCTGGAGAAAGATGGGCCTCTGCCAGAGACAGGTGAATAGGAGAGAGTGTTCTTACAAATCCAAGAAGTGAAGCAAACCCTTTTTCCTGGATGATCTTTAAATGGAGGAGGGTATGTGTATTAGAAACAGTTTTGCAGAGATGGGAGCCTGATCTAAATGATGCCTTTTACATCAAGGGGCTTCTACTCACTAGTAGTAAACAGATTCCCAAAGATATTGGAACAGAAACAGTTGCTAAGAGAGAAGCCACGAAAACTTAAACCAAACTCACTGCCATCGAGTTGTTTCTGACTCGGAGTGACTCCCATAGGGTTTCCATGGCTGTAAATCTTTATAGAAGCAGACTTCCTTATCTTTCTTCCACAGAGGGGCTGGTGGGGTTCAACCCCAACATTTTGGTTCGCGGCCAAAGGCCTTAACCACTGTACCAGCAGAGCTCCTTAAGAGATAAGCCACAGGAAAAAAAAAAAAAAAA